>NW_017673248.1:89168-143978 GCF_001879085.1 Nicotiana attenuata
TCCAACTTCCGGAATTCCATTCCGACCCTCGGATCATAATCTCACTATCGAACCGAAAACTTCAAAAATTCAACTTTCGGCATTTCAAGCCTAAATTAGCTACGGACCTCAAAAACACAATCCGAACGTGCGCCTAAGTCCAAAATCACCATAAGAAGCTGTTGGAATCATCAAAAATTCATTCCGGGGCCGTTTACTCAAAAGTCCAATTCCGGTCAAATTCCCACCGCTTAAACTCCCAAAACTAGATTCCTTCTTCCAATTTGACTCTGCATCATCTGTTAACTGAATTCAACCATGCACGCAAGTCGATACTCGTATTATGAAGTTGTTCCAGACCTTACGCCACTGAATGGAGCTTAAATTCTCAAAACAACCGGCTGGGTCGTTACAGTAAGGTTAATCTTGTGTTGGTTGTGTTGTTTGAGTGAAAAATCATAAGATAGCATTTGAAGGAACATGGGATATGGTTATCTTTTTGGTTGAACTGTTTTGTGGCTAAATATATGGCTTGTGGTGGCTGGAAATTGTGAGAAATAATTTGATAATATTTTGGCTTCTGTTGTTAAGCTTTTCGAGGTGTTAATTAAGTTGATTGAAGAAGAAAAGATGAAAAACAAGGGATTGACGATAAAAATTAAGGTGTTAGACGTATGGGGCTATTTTGGAAGGCATTTTGTGGATGTTTTGAACTAGAAATAATATAGTACATATAAGTATTATGTTCTGAAGGTTGTAAACTAATTTATGGAATAAGATTTGGATTCAATTTATATCTTGTTATGAGTAAAAATGAGCTTGCCGCTCAATATGATTGTTAAGATAATCGGAGAAACTCATATTGGATAAAATTGTTGTTGTTGTTGCTATTGTTGGTTATAGTTGTTGTTGTTGGGCTGTTGATGACCCTTAGTGGTCTTTGGGATGTATATAAAAGAGTTTCTGCCCGATTTTCCTTAAGCCATACGACTAGCCAAGTACGATGGTACGACATTATATGTTAACGACAATATCATTTCACTTGTTCTAGATGCACGAAGTTGTGTTGAGCTTGATTGAGTAATAAGAAAGAGATCATACAGGTATGTTACGGCTATCCCTTCTTCCCTTTTAGCATGATCCATATGATACAACAAAAGTGCAAGCATGCAAGTTTCACAAATGATTCTATTCTTTGAAGTACTAGGGTTGCCTATGTTCTTGATTCGCCATATGTCCTACTATCATATCGTCTGTTCATGGATCTCATGACATTCCGAGAGATCTTATTGACTTACTTCATTATGCATTGCATTCATTTATACATGTATATTGACCCATGACCAGATGGCGTTATATACGCATATAGTATATGTATATGGGGTATAGGGAAAGGTTATGGCGTTATATACGCAGCACCACTTGATCTGTTGGTATACGTTGATGATTTTTCCCACAGAGGCCGAGATGATATGATGGGATGACCTCAGACGCTTGATGATGTTATGTACGCATATACCTATGCATGATATGACATTTACATGCACAAGCATGCCATTATAAACGTTTTACGATTCAAAGAGCTATTCAAATTTACAGGTTGAGTAATTCACTCCATATTTCTTTCATATCTTTTATATACTACTTTTCTTTCCTTACATACTCGGTTCTTTATTTGTACTGACATCCCTTTTGCCTGGGGTCGCTGCGTTTCATGCTCGCAGGTTCTGAAAGACAGGTTGACAGTCCTCCTAGTAGGCTATAAGCTCAGCAGAAGGTGTTGGTGCACTCCACTTGCTCCGGAGTTGCCTATTTGGTCAGTATGATTTGGACATGTATTGATTGGTATGTCGGGGCCTTGTCCCGACCTTTATGATGTTTATATACTCTTAGAGGCTTGGAGACAAATGTCATGTGTATGGATACTTGTATGGACTTTTTGGCCTATGTTTTGAGTGTACAAATGTTCATGTCATCCTTATAGGCCCATATTTCACATGTATAAGTTTCTATATCATGTTGGATATGTCTATGTCTAGTATTCCCTCATGTTTTACTCTGGTTATTGTCACGACCCAAATCGATGGGTCGCGATGGGCACCCGGTACCTTACTCAACCGAGTACCAACATAATGTATCTTTTCATGTCATACTATCATAGATAACTGAGCTGGAAGACTACCGTGAGATAAGTAGAATACAACATGTGATACCAATTTATACATGAGACATAGGGGCCTATAAGACCAAAATAACCACTCGTATACTGAACATAGGCCGACAAGGCCATACAATCTTATACGTACATGACATCTGTCTACAAGCCTCTAAGAATACATAATTTTCATAATGGTCGGGATAGAGTCCCACAATACCAAACAATGCACGTCCAAATCATACTAACCAAACAAGCAACTCCAAAGCAAATGGAGCGCACCAACATCTTCTGCTGACCTGATAGCCTACTTGGAGGGCTGTCGACCTGTCTATCGAGTCCTGCGGGCATGAAATGCAGTGTCCCCAGGCAAAAGGGACGTCAGTGCGAATAATGTACCGAGTATGTAAGGCACATAAATAAGTACATAATAGACATGGAAGAAATATAGAGTAAATGACTCAACCTGTAAGTCCGGATAACTTTGTAATTCATGAAATAATTATGGTGTCATGCATATGCGTATGAATGTCATGTCGTGCATAGGTACATGTTTCATAACATCATCAGGCCTCTGAGGGCATCCCATTATATCATCTCGGTATGTTAAGGCTATCCCTTCTTCCCTTTTGGCAAGATCCATATGGTACAACGAAATGAGCAAGCATGCAAGTTTCACAAATGATTCTATTCTTAGAAGAACTAGGGTTGCCTATATTCTTGATTCCTCATATGTCCTACTATCATATCGTCTGTTCATGGATCTCATAACATTCCGAGAGATCTTATTGACTTAATTCATTATGCATTGCATTCATTTATACATGTATATTTACCTATGACCATATGGCATTATATACGCGTATCGTATACGTATATGGGGTATGGGGAAATGTTATGGCGTTATATACGCAGCACCACCTGATCAGTTGGTATACGTTGATGATTTTTCCCACAGAGGCCGAGATGATATGATGGGATGCCCTCAGAGGCTTGATATACCTATGCATGATATGACATTTACATGCACATGCATGACATTATAAATGTTTTATGATTCATAAAGCTATTCAGACTTACAGGTTGAGTAATTTACTCCATATTTCTTTCATGTCTTTTATATACTACTTTTCATTCCTCACATACTCGGTACTTTATTTGTACTGACGTCTCTTTTGCCTGGGTATGCTGCATTTTATGCCCGCAGGTCTTGAAAGACAGGTTGACAGTCATCCTAGTAGGCTATAAGCTCGGCGGAAGGTGTCGGTGCACTCCACTTGCTCCGTAGTTGCCTATTTGGTCAGTATTATTTGGACATGTATTGATTGGTATGACGGGGCCTTGTCTCGATCTTTATGATATTTATGTACTCTTAGAGGCTTGTAGATTGATGTCATGTGTATAGATACTTGTATGGACTTTTCGGCCTATGTTTTGAGTGTAGAAATGTTCATGTCGGCCTTATAGGCCCATATGTCACATGTATAAGTTTCTATATCATGTTGGGTCGTCCTATGTCTAGTATACCCTTATATTTTACTCTGGTTATCTCATGACGACCTTTCTGGCCCATTTACCCATGATGTTGTGATTATAAAGATATGTTACGTTAGTACTTGATTAGGTAAGGCACCGGCTGCCCGTCGCGGCCCATCGGTATGGGTCGTGACAAAAGTTGTATCGGAGCAATTCTGTCCTATTGAGTCTTCAAGCTGTTTCTAGTAGAGTCTTATTTATGGGTGTGTTGTGCACCACACTTATAAGCAGGAGACTATAGGGGATTTAGGGTTGTCACTCTTTCTTCTTACTCTAGATCATGTGGTAGAGCTCAGTTGTAAGAATTCAAACTCCTAAATTCTACTTTATCAGTAATACAACGATACTACATCCACAAAGACAATTGGTAAGAGATTGAATGTGGCCATGGAAGAGTTGAGTTAGAGGAACTCGATTTTGCATCATGCTTTTTATAAGTAAATGTAAGGTCTTCAGTAGATTATGTATGTACTAAGGCATGTAAGCTTCTTGATAAGGAGCCCTAAGGCATGAATATTTATCCATCCATATGGTAAAAAGCAATAAGGGAATCAGAAGGTAGATATAAGTTTCAACAAGTAAAAAAAGCTAGGTGAAGAAGGGTACAAGGTAACCAGCTAGTGAAGATTATTAGTATTTACAATTCAGGCATAAGCATTTTGAGTTAGTTTCAATAGTAACAGAGATATATACAATAGCCCACACCCATCTTAATTATGCCATATGAAAGCTAACTGATATAGTTTAAGAGAAGAATAGGATATTAGGATCCATATGGGGTTAGAGTAACCCTAAATTGTGGATGGATTGTTATCATTAGTTATCATTTCTGAAGGATAATGCAAAACATGGTAATAGTTCTCCTTGTGAGACACCCACATGGTGCACTCTAGAATAGTACAGTCAGATATGAATACTAGAATGTTCAGAAAGTTCAGAAGATAGGCACTGGAATCCTAGAAGGGATGAATATTTACCTTAGTACGTATCCCGCCCATAGTAAGAAAAATAGAGAATGTTAGGCGTCCCGAAGAGCCGGTGAGATGAACCAAGGGGAGCTAAATGTGAAAGAACATTTTGTTGAAGTTTTCAGAATAAAATGATAGACATAAATATTAGCCCGAGAATAAGAAGAGAGTAAATGAGGCATAATGAGTAAGATGTGATAAATGGGTGATAACGGTAAATTAAAATATGACAGAATGACATAGTCTATAGTCAAGTGAATGAAAAGACAAGAGATGACCGTCCTTGAGACAATAAAATTGTATAAGCCATAAAGTCATACCCTCATTTCGAAAAATAAGTTAGTGACCCAAACATGATTACCAGAAAGCTAAGTTAGACCCCCAGAGTGACAGAAATCAGCATGGGCTAGTGAATAAGATAAACTGAATGTGAATTAGGGATCAAAATATTTGATAATAGTCGACATCATGAGAATTTCAGAGATAGTGTTCTGGCAATAATATAATGGACAACAAAAGAATAACCTTTAAAGTTCATTTAGGAAGAGACTTCCCTAAAACAAGCACTGTTAGCAAGGTTAAGCTTAAGGGACTAAGTGTGCTAGTTACACTAGGTGTCACCCTTGTGCGTAAGGAATTTAGTTATCCCTGGTACAGAAAGGTTACCGTAAGGTGAGTAAGGGTCATTGATGATGTGAAAACACGCCAAAGGCGAAGAGGTAACTATGGAATGGTAAACGAAGAATATGGTAAAAAGGAGAAAGGGATGAGGTTGCCTTTATTCAGATCCTACAAATATGTCGCGACTCTAGAAAATTATGCAAGCACGACACCGGGGAAAGGCAGTAAGAGTTCCCGTCCAGGATGTTATTGATAAATAAGTGCGAATGAACACTTGATACATCAGGAGCCAGTACGAGAGGTAAGTTTAGACAATGGAAATAACCCAAGAGAGATTATATGAAATATAGATATGAGAATGGAGAACGAGTAGTTAGTAGTTGATTCATGAAGAGCCTAGTTATGGCTACACAAGAGGATACAGACAAATCAACAAATTATGCAAGATAAACATAAGGAACCCCAACATAGTGAATTCAATCTCGTAGATATGACGTCGTGATCCTTGAGAAATATTCAAATAGGAGTTAGGGTAGTTAAAGATACCGTATAAGTTACGGAAAAAAGAGTACCACTGGGGAGATAGTAAAAAAAATTCAGTTCAAAAGCAACCCTACGAGCACAAAAGTACGGAGATAAGTAACTAAGGATAATTATGAGCGAGTAAGAACATCAAAAATTCCTTCGGGTATACCACGTAATAACCTCGCAACTTTATAGGAGTCGGAGGATCTCCCATAAGCACTACAACGAAAGACTAGCTGAGCAAATAAGGAAGAAGGCTTCAACCTAAGCATAGTAACTTGAAGAAGAAATGATTTTGTAACAAGAGTCTCACTACAATATTGTATGCACTCCATAAGAAAGTGGCACCTATCGTGATTAATGAACGAGAAGTCAAAAGTGATATTTGAGATCATATGAGTTACAGGGAATTCCAGTATTCGTGGGCACTAAGATAAGCCAAGTATCCATGCAACAAGTGGCAGAACGACCAAGAAAAGTAATTGCTTATGTTTAAAGGCAACTGAGAAGGCTAAAAAGGAAATCTATTGTGCTATCAAGTTAAAAGAAGGTTGCGAGTAGTATGAATAGATATTTGTAGGTCACAAGCTAAAGTATGGTAGAGCAACAAGGTTTTAGGTAGATAGGAGTAAGGATAAGAAAAGGTGAGTGGGGAGGTGACAAGAATAAGTAAGACCTTGGGATTAAACCCATAAAAAAAGAGAGCTCATGGTTTCCATAAGTTATAGAAAGCTCAGTATAGCCTAAATAAACTTAAAGGAGTTTAAAACTAGGAGCATTTAGAAGAGATGGAATGTTGCCCTGGTAGTAAAGTAAGGGTGTAATTATGATAAATTATAAGAGGATGATGTTTAGGCCTTTGATTGAGTAATGATTCAAATAGAAGATATTTTATGAATTACACGGGATTAAAATACCCCCTTAAGATGAATCACATTGGGATGCTATGAAATACAATTAATGAAGTATAATATCGTCCCTAGGTGGATCAGGCAAATAACTCCATATGCTCCCCGATGAAACGTGAGCCGTAGTAACAATATATTACATAAGAGGTTTCAAGTTATCAGTGGTAGATTATAAATCAACATTAAGGTGAATAAACAATAGATGGATAAAAGTTACAATGTATGAGATGAGATTAGGCTGACATTTTTAAGATTAATGGTAACGAGGAAGCATTAAGGGACTTAGATTTATACATATATGATAAGCAGTGAGAGAGTAACCTGGAGTTGGGCAGCAGACCTTGGTAAGAATGAACCAAAGTAAGTGTTATGATATAGTATAAGCTACCAAGATGTAGTAAAGCCTAAGCATAGATAACCGAGGCTATGAAACAAGATATAGCAATAGTCGTAAGTTCGACAAAGTACCGAGCAAAGAACTTCATTTTACCTACATATTCCCAAAGGGACAGCTTGTCATAGATCTGTATATGTTCACAAAGTGAGGCCTATTGGCTAAACGATGGAGGAAAAGGAGAGAAGAGTAGCATAGGCGCACATACAATGTCAGAGTTGTACGTGTTACATGAAAAAGGTAGCATTAGTTACAAGATTGGAAGAATTCCGACCACAGGTCGTGGTGTAAGAAAGAGGCCTAAAGGGGGGAATGCCCTGACCTTTGGATTTATTCACAGCGCAAATGCCTACATGGAAAGGACAATACTAAAGTATTTGTAAGAAATATAGTTTATGAAACTGATAAGCGCATCAGTCAACATTCGAGGACGAATGTTCCAAAGGGGGGAATAATGTTACACCCCATGTTTTCGCACGTGAGAGCACGTTGTAAGTCAATTGATGTAAGCTTAGAAATGAGATTGTCATCGAAAGTACAGAAAGTAAGTTAATCATGTTATCTTGGAGGTTAAAAATCTTTAAGATCATGGATAACAAGTACCAAGAGGGTTGAAAGGCTTAGAAGCTAAACAAATTGAAGAAAATAAGTTTTGTCGAAAGTCGACAAGTTGAAATGTTATAACATGTAATTTTGGGGTGAGACTAGGGTGCTTAAATTCACAAGGAGGTTATGTTATGAGTTATTTTAGTCATATGATAGTCGCGTGTTATGTTTTGAATTCAAGAGAGTTGTGGAACAAAAGTTGGCAAAGATCATCACAAGTTGCATTCATAAATTTGCTGAAAATTAGGTCTAACGTAGATGCTCTTTTCTCCCAGTATGCTTGAAAATGGATTATATACATATCAAATTGAATATCTACGAGTCTAATTTCCAACGCATTGAACCATTCATCGATACGATGTTGGAGTAGATAGATATCCGCATTTTCGTGAGACTGCAAAAGCAACTTGGTTGGGACTCACTTGAGACGGCCACCGACCTTACGTCTTTTAAAAGATGTTTCACCCTCATTTCGGGTCATTTCTCACCCAAATTTCGTCCAAAAGCTCTACAAAACCCTCCCTAACATATCCCAAGATCCCAAGAACCAAACTCAAGGGAAATCTACTGAAATCATCATCAAAGGTGTTAAAGACTACAAGAGAATGCTTCTATGATGTTGTGGTGTGATTGAGGGCTATTGTGAGCTATGTTGAGATAGGGCTTTGAGTTGTAGCTTCTGTCCAAGGTATGTATAACATCTTCTTGATTGTGGGTAAGGTTAATCTTGTGTTGGTTGTGTTGTTTGAGTGAAAAATCATAAGATAGCACTTGAAGGAACATGGGATATGGTTGTCTTTTTGGTTAAACTGTTTTGTGGTGACTGGAAATTATGAGAAATAATTTGATAATGTTTTGGCTTCTGTTGTTAAGCTTTTCTAGGTGTTAGTTAAGTTGATTGAAGAAAAAAAGATGAAAAACAAGTGATTGACGACAAAAATTAAGGTGTTAGACGTATGGGGCTGTTTTGGAAGGCATTTTGTGGATGTTTTAAACTAGAAATAATATTGTACATATAAGTATTATGTTCTGAAGATTGTAAACTAATTTATGGAATAAGATTTGGATTCAATTTATATCTTGTTATGAGTAAAAACGAGCTTGCCGCTCAATATGATTGTTAACATAATCAAAGAAACTCATATTGGATAAATTGTTGTTGTTGCTATTGTCGGTTATAGTTGTTGTTGTTGGGCTGTTGATGACCCTTAGTGGTCTTTGGGATGTATTTAAAAGAGTTTCTGCTCGATTATTCTTAAGCCATACGACTGCCAAGTACGATGGTACGGCATTATATGTTAACGATAATATCATTTCACTTGTTCTAGATGCAAGAAGTTGTGTTGAGCTTGATTGAGTAATAAGAAAGAGATCATACAGGTATGTTACGGCTATCCCTTCTTCCCTTTTGGCATGATCCATATGATACAACGAAAGTGCAAGCATGCAAGTTTCACAAATGATTCTATTCTTTGAAGTACTAGGGTTGCCTATGTTCTTGATTCCCCATATGTCCTACTATCATATCGTTTGTTCATGGATATCATGACATTCCGAGAGATCTTATTGACTTACTTCATTATGCATTGCATTCATTTATACATGTATATTGACCCATGACCAGATGGCGTTATATACGCGTATAGTATATGTATATGGGGTATGGGGAAAGGTTATGGCGTTATATACGCACCACCACTTGATCAGTTGGTATACGTTGATGATTTTTCCCACAGAGGCCGAGATGATATGATGGGATGCCCTCAGACGCTTGATGATGTTATGTACGCATATACCTATGCATGATATGACATTTATATGCACAAGCATGACATTATAAACGTTTTACGATTCACAGAGCTATTCAGATTTACAGGTTGAGTAATTCACTCCATATTTCTTTCATATCTTTTATATACTACTTTTCTTTCCTTACATACTCGGTTCTTTATTTGTACTGACATCCCTTTTGCCTGGGGACGCTGCGTTTCATGCCCGCGGGTTCTGAAAGATAGGTTTACAGTCCTCTTAGTAGGCTATAAGCTCAGCGGAAGGTGCTGGTGCACTCCACTTGCTCCGGAGTTGCCTATTTGGTCAGTATGATTTGGACATGTATTGATTGGTATGTCGGGGCCTTGTCCCGACCTTTATGACGTTTATGTACTCTTAGAGGCTTGGAGACAAATGTCATGTGTATGGATACTTGTATGGACTTTTTGGCCTATGTTTTGAGTGTACAAATGTTCATGTCATCCTTATTGGTCCATATGTCACATGTATAAGTTTCTATATCATTTTGGGTCGGTCTATGTCTAGTATTCCCTTATGTTTTACTCTGGCTATTGTCACGACCCAAATCGATGGGTCGCGACGGGCACCTGGTACCTTACTCAATCGAGTACCAATATAACGTATCTTTTCATGTCATACTATCATAGATAACTGAGCCGGAAGACTGCCGTGAGATAAGCAGAATACCACATGTGATACCAACTTATACATGAGACATAGGGGCCTATAAGACCAAAATAACCACTCATATACTGAACATAGGCCGACAAGGCCATATAATCTTTTACGTACTTGACACCTGTCTACAAGCCTCTAAGAATACATAATTTTCATAGAGGTCGGGACAGAGTCCCGACATACCAAGCAATACACGTCCAAATCATACTAACTAAACAAGAAACTCTAAAGCGAATGGAGCGCACCAATATCTCCCGCTGACCTTATAGCCTACTTGGAGGGCTGTCGACCTGTCTATCGGGACCTGCGGGCATGAAACGCAGCATCCCCAAGCAAAAGGGACGTTAGTACGAATAATGTACCGAGTATGTAAGGCATATAAATAAGTACATAACAGAAATGGAAGAAATATAGGGTAAATGACTCAACCTGTAAGTCTGGATAACTTTGTAATTCATGAAATAATTATAGTGTCATGCATATGCGTATGAATGTCATGTCGTGCATAGGTACATGTTTCATAACATCATTAGGCCTCTGAGGGCATCCCATCATATCATCTCGGCCACTGTGGGAAAAATTATCAACGTATACCGGTTGATCAGGGGGTCAATGTGCATGAATAAATGCATGAAATGCATGTGAGATACGTTAATAAAATCTCTCGGTATGTTATAACACCATTATGCCTCTGATTAATACCATGAAATAAACTTTACCAACTTACGTATTTTTGAGACCCATGAACAGATGATAGAATAATAAGACAAATGAGAATTCAAGAACATAGACATCTCTAATACTTCTATGAATAGAGTCATTTATGGAAGTTGTGCATTTGCTCATTTCGTTCGTGTCGTATTGTAATGACCCAGCTGGTCGTTTCATGAGTTACAGCCTTGTTTCCCCCCATTTCTGCTTCTTTATGTGTTGTTCAGCTGTATTTTGTCGTATCGTGTTGGTTTATTCGGGTTCGGAGTGGTCATGGAGTGGAATGAGACACTTAGTCTCTTATTTAGAAGCTTAAGTTGGAAAAGTCAATCGGATGTTGACTTATGTGTAGAAGTACTCGGATGTGAATTCTGATGGTTCGGATAGCTTCATTAGGTGATTTTGGACTTAGGAGCATATTTGAAATGTAATTTGGAGGTCCGTGGTAGATTTAGGCTTGAATTGGCGAAATTGGAAATTTGGCGTTTTCCGATCGACAGTGGAAATCTTGATACCGGGGTCGGTATGGAATTTCGGAAATTGGAGTAGGTCCGTTATGTCATTTGTGACGTGTGTGCAAAATTTTAGGTCATTCGGGGTGAGGTTTGATAGGTTTCGGCATCATTTGCGGAGTTCGGAAGTTTGGAAATCCTTAGGCTTGAATCTGAGGGTGATTTGGTGTTTCAATGTTGTTTTGAGTGTTCTGAAGGTTGGAATAAGTTTGAATGGTGTTATATGACTTGTTGGCATGTTTGTTGGAGGTCCCGAGGGCCTCCGGTTGATTTCGGAAGGTTTATGGATCAAGGATGGGATTTGAGGAAGTGCTGAAGATTTCCTTCAGCTGTCATAACCGCAGGTGTGAGGTTCGCAGAAGCGGGAGAGCAGCCGCAGAAGCGGCCAAGGCCATGGAAGCCAGGAGCCGCAGGTGCGGAAGGAGGAACGCACCTACGTGACCACAGGTGCGGATATTCGGACGCAGATGCGGTTAATGGAGAATAAGTGAAAACCGCAGATGCTGTTGGTTTGACCGCAGAAGCAGCGTCGCAGAAGCGACTTATGGACCGCAGAAGCGGAAGTTCTGGGAAGAAAAGTATATAAGTTCTCCTTCGCGAATTTCAGTCCATTTTCCACCATTTTTGGATGAGATTGGAGCTCCAAGCAGTGATTTCAAGAGGGAATCAAGGGGTATCAGTGAGGTAAGCTACTTGTTTTTTATTAATTGTATTTGTGATGATTTTTCCACTTTCTAATCATGGAATTTAGTGGGAATTTGGAGAGAAGTGAAGGGGTAAGGGCTTGAGTTTTGGCGAACTTTGATTGGGGATTTGAGGGACCATTTGAGGTCTGATTTTAATGATTTTGGTATGTATAGACTCGGGAGTGAAAGGAGTTTCTAGTTTTGTAATTTTTATCGAATTCCGAGACGTGGGCCCGGGGGCTAGGTTTGAGCAAATTCGGGATTTTGGGTCTAATTTTGATAATTTTCATGTGGGTTTTATTCCTTTAGCGTATATTAATGTTAATATACTGATTTTGGTTAGATTTGGAGCATTTGGAGGCCAGATCGAGAGGCAAGGGCATCGCGGGTTAGAGTATTTGCTTGGTTTGAGGTAAGTAACGCTTCCAAACTTGGTTCTGAGGGTTCGAAACCCCGAACTATGTGTTCTATGATCAAATATTAAGGTGACGCAAATGCCAAGTGATGGGCATATGGGCGTGCACCGTGAGGATTGTGGCCTGGATCATTCCATGGCACCGCTTAGTGATATTCTTGGTGATACCTGTGTAGTGATTATGTGATTAAGTTGATGAGCTGTAAATCATGCTAATTACCATGTTAAGGCTTCATGCCGATACTGTTGAGACCCGAGAGGTCGTTTCTTGCTGTCATATCAGTAGCTTCATTGATATACTGTACTCAGTCTTGTTCATGCATATTATATCATGTCTCAGTCTCGGTTATTATTATTTGGCACATCATATTATTGTTTCGGGCTAGTTTCTTGCTATTGTGAGCACGTGTGTGTGAGACTGGAGAGTTACGACTGAGTGAGGTCGAGAGACTGAATTTGAGTGACAGTTATGGGATCGGGCTGCACGCCGCAGCAGATTATTGATTATGCCTTCATTGGCTTGTTATAGCGCTGGAGCCCCTCCGGAGTCTATACACCCCCAGTGAGCGCGGATGATATTATTGAGGGATGGATTTCCCTGGGCATGGATTTGTCCAAAGTACTAATACCTAGAGATGGCTGGGTTGGATTACCCTTGTTCCTCGGTACCGGTTGACTTGAGGTCAGTGTCGTATATATATTCCGGGATGGATTTCCCTGGGCCGGATGGTCATATGCGGTACCGAGTGGTTGAGCACTTGAGAGTGGGAGCGCATAGTGTATTTTTCATATATTTCTGGCATTGACATGCAGAGTTTTTACTGAGCTTTATATATCGCATTGTTAGGATTAGCACTTTTCTTTACTGTCAAGTTAAAAATATTGAATTGCCAACTTGCCTACTTTCCTGTACAATTTAAATGTGTTATTATTGCTGAGATTTAATTCGTCACTACCTATTAGTCCATTGTTTGGACTTGTTACTTACTGAGTTGGTGTACTTACATTACCCCCTGCACCTTGTGTACAGATCCAGGTATCTCAGGGCATGGTAGCGGCTGTTGACTATCCCAGTCGCGAATTATCACCGGAGATAGCGAGGTAGCTGCCTGGCGATCGCAGCTCCGCCTTTCTCCTTCTTTATCTTCTTGCTAGTACATTTCGGCTATTTCCAGACTATTTTGGTCTTGTTTTGTTTCAGAACTATTGTAGCATTGCTCATGACTTAGTGACACCCGAGGTCGGGCTTTTATTTTCCACTTTTATTTTGGCTTTGACCTTATATTTTTTATGAGATTTCAATTGAAATTGGTATCATTTAAGCTTTAAATGAAATGTTGAACTATTTTGGAAATGTGTCGGATAGCCTAGTTTCACGATAGGAGCCATCACAACCGGGTCAGCTTTGGGGTCGTGACACGTATAGATCATGCCAAAAAGAAAGAAGGGATAGTCTTAACATACCTGGAGTAGGGAAAAATCCGTATGATGTTCTTGGAAAAGGTAGCACCGTATTCCCTTAGAATCGCAAAATCTTACGTTGCTAATGTGTAAATAATTCTCGTTGGAATAGTTGAAACTTGTAGGAATCACGTTGCTTAATGTAAGGTTTAGAATCTGATTTGAAGTGTTTGAAAATGAGAAATTTGAAAACTTACAGATTGGCCAACTATAGTGTCTTTGACATGGAAAATGATTCTTAGTCTTTGGCATGGAAAATTCACATCTGATTGTAGTATCTTGAGAATGAACTTGTTCAAACTCATCAGAATGCTAATGTCTCCACTTCTCATTGTAGTATTGTTTTGTATGGAAATTCTTTGAATTGAAAATGCCTTGTATTTCGCATATTAGGTTGCCACCTAATAAAGAATGAGTAAGAGTCATAGCTTTAGGAAGGGCTTGATGCCACGTGGGGGTGGGGTGGGAAAGTTTAATCTTTTTTCACTTATTAGGTAATTAGGTAATGTCTCGTTACCCTATAATTAACCAATTACCTACATAACTAAGAATTATCACAATTTACTTAAAATTCTACTTATTTTTAATACACTTTATACATCATTCTATCATGGTCATATGGTACCTTGTGTGGTACTAGTCCATAAATATCGGGTATTATCGCTCGACCCGTATTTTATCCCAACATGCCAAACTTGGACGAAAATTCATTTGCTTTCACTTGCTTCCCCTCTCACCTTCACGAATTTACTCATCACTTGTTTGAAATAGCATAATCCTTATAATCTCCAAATAATCTTTTCCTTGGACTGATGTCAATTACCTTACGACAAGTTCAACGTACAATACTACAGGGTTCAACATCGTCGTAATTTAATACTGTGAAGTGTAACATCATCGTAATGTAATACTGCGGGACGTAATATCGACGTAATATTGCGGGGCATAACAGTTATCTCATGACGACCCTTCTGGCCTATTTACCCATGATGGCGTGATAAGAAAGATACATTACGTTGGTACTCGGTTGGGTAAGGCACCTACTACCTATCGCGGCCCATCGGTTTGGGTCTTGACAATTAAACGTTGAACTTATGGGGTTTCTATAGTCATATGCAACAACCAAACTTTCATACATGTAATTCCATCTAGTTGGACAAGGTTTATGAACCTTTCTTTCTCTTAGGCCACAATTAAGTGGTAAATATGACAAATACATCTAACATGAAAAATATTACTAAATGCAAGAATTAACATTGTGCTAAGCAAGTCTATAGCATTTTTGTTATTAGTAGCATTATCCATTGAAACCGATATTACTTTATCACTAACGCAAAAATATCTGCAAATATTCGTAACTGTGCTAGCAATAAACTTCCCTGTGTGCCGTGAAGCAATTATGCGCTTTTCCATTGTCCAATCCTCATCAATCCAATGACATGTAATAGTAAGGTAATCACACTCGTTGTTACTTCTACCAATATCAGTTGTAATATCAACACGAAAATTTATATGAGTAAATAAGTAGCACAAATATTATTCATATTTATGCTTATATTTATAAAATATCACTCTTTATAGTTTTACGAGGAAAACCTTTATAAGTAGGATATAAATTTTTCTAATATAATGGGAAAACGCAGGGTCAGAAGGAAAACTGTAGGGTAAGCACATAACAGTTACCAATTTTTCCAATTCTTCCTGATATTTTATTGGATCATAATATAAAATACCATCGGTTTAGTTCCCGGTCGAAATTGATTTGAACCAGTACCACTAGGGTCAGTCTGACTAGGACTAGGTGCAGTTTAACCCTCGGCCAAAGCTTTCATATGAAGATATTTGGTGTTATCATTAGGGTGTTTGGCTATGTGTCTAGCCAAAGATCCCGTCCTCGACCGCGTTGGTGAATATTTAAAAGGTAACTCTACACTACAAGTTTTACACTTAGCCTTACATTTTTCAACTAGTTGAGTACAAAAATGACCAAACAGGAGATATTTCAGTCTGTTTGGTATGTTCTCTAGAAAAGGTATGGGCAGTAATGGGAGTATCAGTTGGATCATCACTAGAATTAGCAGTGTTATCACTAGGAGGGTCAACATCAGGAGCATGACTAGTGGGTGTATCATCATCCGGTTGAGTTTCATCAAAATCAATTTCCTCACATCTTTTTCATTAAAAGTATTATAATTATTAGTGTAGAGAGCATTCATTAATTCATGGTCTAAAACTCATCGGGTGCAATATTATGGCAAGATTCAGTGTAGGTAAATTGTAATAAACTATTATTAGTATCAAGAATAGTCGTTGTAGAACGGCTACGGGGTTTGGATCGGGGAGTCGGGGCAGGGGAGGAGGAACAACAGTACCACTAGATTCGCCAGTCTTAGATTTTCTCTTATTCTTGCTTTTACCAAAAATATTTCTTAAGAAAGACATCTTAATTAATAAAGTAATAGCAACTAAATAAAACAAACAAAGCTATAATATTAAGACTTAAGAGTTGGAATGAGTTTACCAAATTGACGAACAACTTGTTGAAAATTGATCATCGTTGAAGACTCCAATTCACCAACTTCACAATTTTTTCACAAATTCTAACAACCTGAATTTTTTTGACTATGTTTTTTTTAATAAAGTAAGCAATAGTAGCAACCTCACAATTTTTTCACTATTTTTTTTAAAGCTAATGGCTATTTTTTTTAAAAAAAATCCGTTGGGCCTGTTTGGCCCGCTATGGGACCGGTCCGGCCCGGTCCTATGGCGGGCCAAACGTGCCCGATCCCAAAGGTAAAAACCGACCCACGAGATCGATACGAGCCCACCAATCGCGGGGCAAACGGTCCCAGCCCGTGGTCCCGGCCCGGCCCACTTGCCAACCTTAATAAAATATAATTAAGTTGTCGTTAAATTGTTGAAATCATGTCATGTAGCTAAAATGTAACATATATTGTGAAATATGTAGAAAAAATATATTAAATCATACATGTAGTTTCTTTCTTGAATGCCTCTTGATATTGGGAAGATAAGTCAACACCTATTGGACATGATACAGGAACATTCTCGTCTTTTAGAATGTCAGACATATGTTCTGTACATACAACAAGTGAAAATATAGTGTAGATAATTTTTCCTAAAAGTTTTTGACAATTTGGTAATATGTGTAACCTTTGTAAGTTATGTCACCAAATTATATTAAAATTATTCAAATACCTATTTTAGTGCTGCTGCCCAACACTTGTTTTGCACTACTGCAATGATGCTGTAGTGTGTTCCCTGCTTGGTAATGTTCAGCATTTTTCCCAGAACTGTCACCACCCTACCCTGCTAGCAAATCTTTTGAGGAGGCTACTTTATGAATGCTAATATAAACATAACTAGTGGACTTTTTTAAAATCCAAAATGACTATATTTGACACATTAGCATCGATGTTAGTATCCTATTGACTATTGGTTGCATGTAACACAGTCTTGATGGAATAAGTGAATAGCTCTCGCATGCTACCTAGTTCTTCAAGAACCTAGAAAACCAAAAATGCTTAGAATGTAGATGATAATATGAGGCTTACGAATATATAAACAAGCCTAAAAACATAAAATGAGGTATACCTCTTTCTCTAACAATCCAAGGTCTGAACCGACCTAAGGTCAAAAATAAAAGGAGTTAAAGAAATATTTGTCATAACATAAATTACCGGAAAACTTGCAATATCAGTAGTTGTTACTTTATCAACATTTTTCTTAATTTTTTTAGTTCTTGCAGAATCTCTGATTTGTCATCTCTTCCCATAGACTGCTTAGTGCCAGATGAAGATGGAGCATTTCTCGGATGCTCGGCCTGCGTTTCAGGTTCTTCTACCATATTAGTCAACTTTGTCTGGCAATGTCAGTCTAGATACTTCTTCTGGGGCTTCAATCATGTTGGTGAACTGAGTGAAACAACAATATAAGGGAGTTAATCAACTTATGTATGTAATTTGTAGTTAAACTATTTGTACCCTAAACTTGTGAAATTGTTGTGTTAAACATGTTAATATTTTGTGTTACCATTAACGTATGTATAAAATTTGCCCTGATCCAGGATGGTTTGATTATCCTTTTTTCTAATGCAAAACTCTATATCTTGTCCTTTGTTGCTGTCCAGTTAAGGATACGGGGGATTGAATTGCCAAACCTTGTAGCAATATATGTGCTAACTGTAGAGCAACACTGATACAACCAGATTTTCATAGCTAGGGAAAACCTCAAAGAAGATAAAAATGCACAGATGGATCAACTTATGCCTAATAGACTGAAGCAAATGTGTATAAATATCTATACCCCATGCTAAATTTGCATACTTCCTTGAGTCAACTAAATAGAACTGAAAGCGGTCTATCAAACCATTGTCATTCTCTAAATGACAGAGGAAGAACTATATAAGATATAAAATACATAGCTTGAGTGCATCCTCGTCATTCACCCAACTACGACTACAGACAATTTGTTTCAGGTACAACTTCTCAACTTTTTTCTTGTTCGAAAAATAATTCCTCATTGCTTTACTATCATATTTTGGTGTGTACCCAAAGTCTGTTACTTCTATAACACATTTGAGGCCGGTAATAAGTGCAAACTCCCTCAATGTAGACAACAAGATATATACACAATGTAGAAAAAATTTCTACAATAAAGGAACAAAAAAAAAACAAGTATCAGGATGAGGATGAAAACAACTTTTTTACTAAAACTAAAAAATAAATATTGTATTACTACAATTTTACCTTGTCTAAAGACTGTTAGAGTATGCGTATAGGAGATTTATGAACCTTCTTCCTTTTTGAAGGTTTGCCAACAAGAGAAACCTTGATTTATTTATTTTTTTGCAAATCTAGGAATCACTTCTTCATCCACGAAATCGTCATCATCAGCGATTTCTTTGCCCTTCCCTTCCGTTTTACTGGCTTGGCAAATGAAGATCCTTCAGTAGCATCCCTGTCATGCTTTAATTTTTTTTCACGCCTATGCCCTAGATTTATGGGGATAAGCAAAGCTTTTCTCTCTAGTGTTGCATGTTGGGAGTTTACCATTTTTTGGGTGAATCCGTTGAGAAAGCACTCTGACGATCCGGCCGGTCGTCTCATGAGTTACCGGTTCGTTTTCCCCATTGTTGCTCCTATTTGCTTTGTTCATCTGTGTTTTGAGGTATCGGGTTGGTCGGATTGAATCTGGATTAGTTTTGGTGAGGTTTGAGACACTTAGTCTCTTTTAAGAAAGCTTAAGTTGGAAAAGTCAACCGGATGTTGACTTATGTGTTAGAGGGCTTGGATGTGAGTTCCGATGGTTCGGTTAGCTTCGGGAGGTGATTTGTGACATAGGAGTGTGATCAGAATGGGTTTTGGAGGTCCGGAGTAGAATTAGGCTTGAATTGGCGAAGTTGATATTTTGGCGATTTCCGGTTGGTAGGTGAGATTTTGATCTGGGGGTCGGAATGGAATTCCGAGAGTTGCAGTAGCTTCGTTGTGTCATTTGGGATGTGTGTGTAAAATTTGAGGTCATTCGGACGTGGTTTGGTTGGGTTTTTGATCGAAAGCGTATTTCGGAAGATTATAGAAACTTAGGCTTGAATCCGATGTGGTTTGAGTAATTTGATGTTGTTGAGGTGTTTTAATGATTGGAACAAGTTTGAATAAAGTATTGGGTCATGTTTGTGCTTTTGGTTGAGGTCCAAGGGCCTCGGGGTAAATTCGATGGTTATCGGAGAGATTGGTGAATTGTTGCAGCAGCTGATATTGCTGCTTCTGGTGTTTTCGCACCTACGGTTTGGGGACCGCAAGTGCGGCGTAGCATATGCGGAAGAAGAACCGCAGAAGCGGTTTGGAAAGAGATGTCAGGAAACCGCAGATGCGGTATAGGAACCGCACCTGCGGAGTCGTAGATGCGACACAAGGATCGCAGATGCGGTTGAGGCTGGTTTAATGTGTTTCCGTAGAAGCGGATTAATTGACCGCATATGCGGTACCACAGAAGCGGATTTTGCAACGTAGATGCGGGAATGCCTGGGCAGAAGGTATATATTTCATACTTCGCGATTTTTGAAGGGTTTAACCATTTTCGAACTCGGAATTAGGAGCTTTAGGCGATTTTGAGAGGAAAAATCAAAGAGGCTTCATTGAGGTAAGGATTTTGGACTTAAAACACAATTCTATGGTAAAATTTCATGAATTAAGGCTGTAATTAGGAGGATTAAAGAGCTAAAAATGGAGGTTTAGGGCTTGAGTTTAAGAGGCCTTTAATGGGGGATTTAAGGGGTCATTTGGACTCCAATTTTTGTGTTCTTGGTATGTATGAACTCGTGAGAAGACGAGGAATCTAGTGATGTGAAAATTTTTGAGTTTCGAGAAGTGGGCCCGAGGCTCGGGTTTTGCTAATTTCGGGATTTTTGGTATTTTTCGATTGTTTTCGCTTGGGCTTTGTTCCCTTAGCATATTGTGACGTATTCGTTCTGATTTTGGATAGATTCGACGCGCTTGGAGGCCAATTCGAGGGGCAAAGGCGTCGCGAGCTAGAGATTTAGCCGGTTCGAGGTGAGTAATGCTTGTAAATGATGTTCTGAGGGTTTGAAACCCCGGATTGTACATCGTAGTACTATATTGAGGTGTGGCACACGCTCGATGACGAGCGTGGGGTCGTGCACTAGTAGGGATTTGGACTTGGTACATCCCGATTGATGATTTTACCGCACATTTGACTGAAAACCATTTGTTATCACTGTTTATTGGGCTAAATGTCATATTTGGGCTTCGTGCCAACTATTTGGACCCTTCGGGGCTTTTATTAGATATCCCTCACTGTTTTGACTTACTATTTGGACTCAGTCATGCTAATTTCCACTGCTTTACTACTCAGCCATTTTTCTTACTCATGTTTTGAGACTTAAATGATATTTTAAAATGATGTTTGGGCTGAGAAACACTGTCTTACTATTGCCCGAGGGGCTTGTGATGATTTTTGACTGAGTAAGGCCGAGGGCCTAGATTGTGAGGAGATACTGATACTGATTGGACGGCGAGAGCCTGAGATATGTGCGCCACGAGGTGGACTGATTGATATGAGGCCGAGGGCCTAGATTTGTTGTCATGAGATGGCTTGTGATTGCGCTTGGGTCGTAAGGGGCCCCTCCAGGAGTTTGTACACCCCCAATGACCATAGGTACCCATTTATGACATGAGATTGAGCCCGAGGGGCTGGCACTGTACTGAGATATGGCCCGAGGGGCGGATTTGTGGATACTGAGCCCGAGGGGCGAACTTCTGTCTGTTACTTTACATTATTTACCTGTTCTTACCTGTTAAAAGGAGTTTTTACTAGATTTTTACTGTTTTACTGTTTTCAAACGATGTTTTACTGCTTCATTATAGAATACTTTGTGCTTTACGTGATTTCTTATCTTCAGTCATTATTTATACTTGTTACTCACAGGGTCAGAGTACTCACATTACTCCCTGCACCGTGTGTGCAGATTTAGGCATTGTTGGTCCCGCTCCGGAGTGTTGATTCCTCCAGTCCAGGCGGTGTTTCAGAGACTACGAGGTAGCTATTGGCGTCCGCAGCCCCCGTGCCTTCCTTATCTTATTATTTTCTTTGTTTCTTCAAATAGTTGTATCAGATACTATGCTTAGTAGCCTTGTATCAAGATTCGTAGTTGCTCATGACTTGTGACACCTCGGTTTGGGCTGTGTCGGGCTGGTTTTTCCGCTATTTCATGTTATTTAATTATGCTTAGATCATTATTATGCTATTTAACTGTTTAAAACTGAGAAATTGTTTATTGGCTGGCCTTGTCTTCACGAGAGG
Source organism: Nicotiana attenuata (assembly GCF_001879085.1). Taxonomy (NCBI): domain Eukaryota; kingdom Viridiplantae; phylum Streptophyta; class Magnoliopsida; order Solanales; family Solanaceae; genus Nicotiana; species Nicotiana attenuata. The sequence goes on from NW_017673248.1 coordinate 110,954, forward strand.
CACCATCACGACCGGGTTCGGGGTTAGGGCCGTGACAAGTTGGTATCAGAGCCTAGGTTACTTAGGTCTCACGAGTCATGAGCAGGTTTAGTAGAGTCTCGCGGATCGGTACGGAGACGTCTGTATTTATCCTCGAGAGGCTGCAGAACCTTTAGGAAAAACTTCATATTCTTGAAATTTTTATCGTGCGAACTTGTTGGTCCGAGTACTAAACTTTTGTTATTCTATTCTCTCATAGATGGTGAGGACACGAGCTACCGGATGAGGTGGACGACCACCAGGGCCACCAGTTGAGGCCACCGGAGGCTGTGGACGTGGTCGTGGTCGTGGCAGAGGTAGAGCAGCGAGGGCAGCACCTGTTGATCCACCAGCCGCCCCAGTTCAGGACTAGGTTCCAGCTGTGGACCCTCCAGCAGCACCAGCTCAGCACCAGCTGTGCCTATTGTGATTCCGGGTCTTCAGGAGGCCTTGGCACAGATATTATCAGTTTGCACTGGCCTAGCCCAGGCGGTTTCAGCCAGTACAGCCGCAGCTACTTCACAGGCCGGGAGAGGCAGTCAGACTCCCGCCGCCCGCATGCCTGAGCAGGTCGTGCAAGGGCTTCAGACGCCGGGGGCACATCCAGCCCAGCCGGTCGTAGCTGCTCAGGACTATGTAGTTCCTGTTATGCCAGAGGATGAGCAGCGTAGGTTGGAGAGATTTGGGAGACTTCAGCCTCCGACCTTCAGCAGAGTAGAGGGCGAAGATGCCCAGGGTTTTCTAGACAAGTGTCAGAGGATGCTTCGTACAGCCGGTATCTTGGAGACCAGCGGGGTCGCTTTCACTACTTATCAGTTTTCAAGACCTGTATTCACCTGGTGGGAGGATCTTGAGAGACCCTGGCCTGTAAGTGCAGCACCTCTTTCCTGGCAGCAGTTCTCCGTTCTCTTTTTGGAGAAGTATGTACCGCAGTCTCGCAGGGAGGAGCTGCGTGGACAGTTTGAGTGGTTGAGTCAGGGAGACATGACCGTGTCATAGTATGAGTTGAGGTTCTCTGAGTTGGCTCGTCATGCCATCTGGTTGGTCCCGACAGATCGAGAGAGGATCAGGAGGTTTGTCGATGGTCTTACTTATCAGCTCCCGTATTCTTATGACCAGGGAAAGGGTGACTGGTGCTACCTTCGAGGAGGTTATGGATATTGCCAGGGAGATTGAGTCTGTCCGTCACCAGGAGCGAGAGGAGAGGGAGGCCAAGAGGCCTCGAGGATCTGGTAGCTATAGTGGTGGTCCTTCGAGGGGCTAGTTCCAACACGGTAGAGGCCGACAGTTCCGTCAGGGTCAGTCTGATTGCTCAGGTTATCGAGGAGCATCATCAGGTCAAGGTTCTCACAGTTCACACCAGGGCCATTCTTCACTTAGTGCCCTCCCAGCTCAGAGCTCATCCCGTGCTCCATCTGTTTAGGGCTCTTCTACGCCGAGTGCATCTGCTGGTCACTCCAGTGCGAGGGGTTCCCATCAGTCCCCTTCTCCAGCACCTAGGATTTATTACGAGTGTGGCGAGATAGGCCACATGTGGAGGCAGTGTCCCCGCCGTATTGCTAGTTCATCCCAGCAGAGGGGTCAGTCATCAGCTTCACTGCTAGTTGCTCCACCACCACCCGCCCAGCCAGCTAGGGGTGGGGATCAGTCAGCCAGGGGTCGCCCCAGAGGGGGAGGTCGATCAGGGGGCGGTCAAGCCCGTTTCTATGCTCTTTCAGGCAGACCCGATGCCATCGCTTCTGAGGCTGTCATTACAGGTATTATTTCAGTCTGCCACAGAGATGCCTCTGTACTATTTGGTCCTGGTTCTACCTATTCATATGTGTCATCATATTTTGCTCCCTATTTGGGTAATCCTCGTGAGTCTCTTGCTTTACCTGTTTATGTATCTACCCCGGTGGGGGAGACTGTTGTTTCAGACCGTGTGTACCGGTCGTGTGTGGTGACTATTAGGGATCTAGAGACCCGAGTTGATCTTTTATTATTGAGTATGGTGGATTTCGATGTCATTCTGGGCATGGATTGGCTATCTCCATGTCGTGCTATTCTAGACTGTCATGCTAAGACAGTCACTTTGGCTATGCCGAGTGTGCCATGGATCGAGTGGCGTGGTATGACTGATTATGTTCCTAGTAGAGTGATCTCTTTCTTGAAGGACCAGCGTATGGTTGGGAAGGGTTGTCTCTCGTATCTTGCCTTTGTGAGGGATGTGGGAGCTGAGGCTCCTAGTATTGATTTTGTTCTAGTTGTGAGGGACTTCCCTGATGTATTTCCTGCAGACCTGCCGAGCATGCCGTCGGACAGGGATATTGATTTTGGTATTGACCTGGTGCCGGGCACTCAGCCCATTTCTATTCTGTCGTATCGTATGGCACTAGCGGAGTTGAAGGAGTTAAAGGAGCAGCTTCAGGAACTCCTAGATAAGGGGTTCATTCGGCCTAGTGTGTCACCTTGGGGTGCGCTGGTTCTGTTTGTGAAGAAAAAGGATGGAACTATGAGAATTTGCACCGATTATAGGCAATTGAATAAATTAACAGCTAAGAACAAGTATCCTTTGCCTCACATTGATGATTCGACCAGCTTCAGGGAGCGAGGGTATTCTCCAAGATTGATCTCCGTTCGGGTTATCACCAGTTGAAGATCAGGGATTCGGATATTCTTAAGACGGCCTTCAGGACCAGATATGGTCACTAAGAGTTCCCGGTTATGTCTTTTGGGCTGACCAATGTGCCTACAACGTTCATGCATCTAATGAATAGCGTGTTCCGGCCTTCTCTTGACTCATTTGTCATAGATTTTATTGACGATATCTTGGTGTATTCGCGTAGTCAGGAGGAGCACGCGGAGCATTTGAGGATTGTGTTGCAGAGATTGAGGGAGGAGAAACTTTATGCAAAGTTCTCCAAGTGTGAGTTTTGGCTCAGATCAGTGGCATTCTTGGGACACGTGGTGTCCAGTGAGCGTATTCAGGTTGATCCAAAGAAGATAGAGGCGGTGCAGAGTTGGCCCAGACCGTCCTCAGCCACAGAGTTTCGTAGTTTTCTTGGTTTGGCAGGCTATTATCGTCGGTTTGTTCAGGGATTCTCATCTATCGCATCGCCCTTGACCAAGTTGACTCAGAAGGGTGTTTCATTTGTATGGTCGGACTAGTGTGAGGAGAGCTTTCAGAAGCTCAAGACAGCTTTGACCACAACTCCAGTATTGGTTTTACCATCAGCTTCAGGTTCATATACCGTGTATTATGATGCTTTGAGAGTAGGGATTAGTTGTGTGTTGATGTATGAGGGTAGAGTTATTGCTTATGCTTCTCGTCAGTTGAAGCCCCATGAGAAGAACTACCCCGTTCATGATTTTGAGTTGGCTGCCATAGTTCACGCGTAGAAGATTTGGAGGCATTATTTGTATGGCGTATCTTGTGAGGTATTCACGGATCATCGCAGTCTTCAGCATTTGTTCAAGCAAAAGGATCTTAATTTGAGGCAGCGGAGATGGTTGGAGTTACTTAAGGATTATGACATCACTATATTGTACCATCCGGGAAAGGCCAATGTGGTGGCCGATGGTTTGAGCCGAAAGGCAATGAGTATGGGAGTTTGGCATATATTCTAGTTGGGGAGAGACCTCTTGCGGTTGATGTTCAGGCTTTAGCCAATCGGCTCGTGAGATTGGATATTTCAGAGCCCAGTCGGGTGTTGGCTTGTGTGGTTTCTCGGTCTTCTCTGTATGAGCGCATCAGAGAGCGCCAGTATGACGATCCACATTTGCTCGTCCTTAGAGATAGAGTTCAGCATGATGATGCTAGAGACGTGACCATTGGAGATGATGGGGTGTTGAGGATGCAGCCGGATTTGTGTGCCCAATGTGGATGGGCTTCGGGAGTTGATTCTGGAGGAGGCCCATAACTCGCGGTATTCTATTCATCCAGGGGCCACGAAGATGTATCAGGATCTTAGACAACACTATTGGTGGCGGAGGATGAAGAAAGACATTGTGTGATTTGTAGCTCGGTGTCTCAATTGTAAGCAGGTGGAATATGAGCACCAGAGACCGGGTGGCTTGCTTCAACAGATGGTTATTCCTGAGTGGAAGTGGGAGAGGATCACTATGGATTTTGTTGTTGGACTTCCTCGGACTTTGAAGAAGTTCGATGCTATTTGGGTGATTGTGGATAGGCTGACCAAGTACGCGCACTTCATTCCTATTTGTACTACTTATTCTTCGGAGCGGCTGGCAGAGATATATATTCGGGAGATTGTTTGGTTGCATGGTGTCCCAGTTTCCATCATTTCAGATCGGGGCACTCAGTTTACTTCCCAGTTTTGGAAGTCTGTTCAGCGAGAGTTGGGTACTCAGGTACAGTTGAGCACAGCTTTTCACACTCAAACGGACGGGCAATCCGAGCGCACCATTCAGATATTGGAGGATAAGCTACGCGCTTGTGTTATTGATTTCGGAGGGTCATAGGATCAGTTTCTACTGCTTGCAGAGTTTGCTTACAACAATAGCTACCAGTCGAGTATTCAGATGGCTCCATATGAGGCTTTATACGGGAGACGGTGTAGATATCCCATTTGTTAGTTCGAGCCCGGTGAGGCTAGGCTATTGGGGACAGATCTAGTGCAGGATGCTTTAGATAAAGTGAAGGTAATTCAGGAGAGGCTTCGTACAGCGCAGTCGAGGCAAAAGAGTTATGCTGACAGGAAGGTTCGAGATGTGTCTTGCATGGTTGGTGAGAAGGTCCCGTTGAAGGTTTCGCCCACGAAGGGTGTTATGAGATTCGGGAAGAAAGGGAAGTTGAGTCCGCGGTTCATTGGGCCTTTTGAGGTACTTCGGAGGATTGGGGAGGTGGCTTATGAGCCTTCTTTGCCACCCAGCTTGTCGAGTGTGCATCCGGTTTTCCATATTTCTATGCTCCGGAAGTATGTTGGAGATCCGTCCCATGTCCTGGATTTCAGCACGATTCAGTTGGAGTGTGATTTGACCTACAATGTGGAGCCAGCAGCTATTTTGGAGCGTCAGGTTCGGAAATTGAGATCAAAGGATATAGCTTCAGTAAAGGTGCAGAGGAGAGGTCGGCCCGTGGAGGAGGCCACCTGGGAGACTGAGCGGGAGATGCGGAGCAGATATCCTCACCTGTTTGAGGCATCAAGTATGTTTCTTGACTCGTTCGAGGATGAATGTTTATTTAAGTTGGGGAGGATATGACGACCCGGACGGTCGTCTCATGAGTTACGGCTTCGTTTCCCCCATTTCTGCTCCTATTTTCTTTGTTCATCTGTGTTTTGAGGTATCGGGTTGGTCGGATTGAATCCGGATTAGTTTTAGTGAGGTTTGAGACACTTAGTCTCTTTTAAGAAAGCTTAAGTTGGAAAAGTCAACCGGATGTTGACTTATGTGTTAGAGGGCTCGGATGTGAGTTTCGATGGTTCGGTTAGCTTCGGGAGGTGATTTGTGACTTAGGATTGTGATCGGAATGGGTTTTGGAGGTCCGGAGTAGAATTAGGCTTTAATTGGCGAAGTTGATATTTTGGTGATTTCCGGTTGGTAGGTGAGATTTTGATCCGGGGGTCGGAATGGAATCCCGAGAGTTGCAGTAGCTTCGTTGTGTCATTTGGGATGTGTGTCTAAAATTTCAGGTCATTCAGACGTGGTTTGGTTGGGTTTTTGATCGAAAGCGTATTTTGGAAGATTTTAGAAACTTAGGCTTGAATCCGACGGGTTTTGAGTAATTTGATGTTGTTGAGGTGTTTTGATGATTGGAACAAGTTTGAATAAGGTATTGGGTCATGTTTGTGCTTTTGGTTGATGTCCTGGGGGCCTTAGGGTGAATTCGGATGGTTATTGGAGAGATTGGTGAATTGTTGCAGCAGCTGATGTTGCTGCTTCTGGTTTTCTCGCACCTGTGGTTTGGGGACCGCAGGTGCGGCGTCGCACATGCGGAAGAAGAACCGTAGAAGCGGTTTGGAAGGAGATGTCAGGAAACCGCAGATGCGGTATGGGAACCGCACCTGCGGAGTCGCAGATGCGGCACAAGGACCGCAGATGCGGTTGAGGCTGGTTTAATGAGTTTCCACAGAAGCGGATGAATTGACCGCATATGCGGTACCGCAGAAGCGGATTTTGGACCGCAGATGCGGAAATGCCTTGCAGAAGGTATATATTTCATACTTTGCGATTTTTGAAGGGTTTAACCATTTTTGAACTCGGAATTGGGAGCTTTGGGCGATTTTGAGAGGAGAAATCAAAGAGGCTTCGTTGAGGTAAGGATTTTGGACTTAAAACACATTTCTATGGTAAAATTTCATGAATTAAGGCTGTAATTAGGAGGATTAAAGGGCTAAAATGGAGGTTTAGGGATTGAGTTTAAGAGGCCTTTAATGGGGGATTTGAGGGGTCATTTGGACTCCAATTTTTGTGTTCTTGGTATGTATGAACTCGTGAGAAGACGAGGAATCTAGTGATGTGAAAATTTTTGAGTTTCGAGAAGTGGGCCTGGGGCTCGGGTTTTGCTAATTTCGGGATTTTTGGTATTTTTCGATTGTTTTCGCTTGGGCTTTGTTCCCTTAGCATATTGTGACGTATTTGTTCTGATTTTAGATAGATTCGACGCGCGTGGAGGCCAATTCGAGGGGCAAAGGCATCGTGAGCTAGAGATTTAGCCGGTTCGAGGTGAGTAATGCTTGTAAATGATGTTCTGAGGGTTTGAAACCCCGGATTGTACATCGTAGTACTATATTGAGGTGTGGCACACGCTCGATGACGAGCGTGGGGTCGTGCACTAATAGGGATTTGGACTTGGTCCGTCCCGATTGATGATTTTACCGCGCATTTGACTGAAAACCATTTTTTATCACTGTTTATAGGGCTAAATGCCATATTTGGGCTTCGTGCCAACTATTTGGACCCTTCGGGGCTTTTATTGGATATCCCTCACTGTTTTGACTTACTATTTGGACTCAGTCATGCTAATTTCCACTGCTTTACTACTCAGCATTTTTTTTACTCATGTTTTAAGACTTAAATGATATTTTTAAATGATGTTTGGGCTGGGAAACACTGTCTTACAATTGCCCGAGGGGCTTGTGATGATTTTTGACTGAGTAAGGCCGAGGGCCTAGATTGTGAGGATATACTGATACTGATTGGAGGCCGAGAGCCTGAGATATGTGCGCCACGAGGTGGCTTGATTGATATGAGGCCTAGGGCCTAGATTTGATGCCACGAGATGGCTTGTGATTGTGCTTGGGCCGTAAGGTGGCCCTCCAGGAGTCTGTACACCCCCAGTGAGCGCGGGTACCCATTTGTGACATGAGATTGAGCCCGAGGGGCTGGCACTGTACTGAGATATGGCCTGAGGGGCGGATTTGTGGATACTGAGCCCGAGGGGCGAACTTCTGTTTGTTACTTTACATTATTTACCTGTTCTTACCTGTTGAAAGGAGTTTTTACTGGATTTTTACTATTTTACTGTTTTCAAATGATGTTTTACTGCTTCATTATAGAATACTTTGTGCTTTACGTGATTTCTTATCTTCAGTCATTATTTATACTTATTACTCACTGGGTCGGAGTACTCACATTACTCCCTGCACCGCGTGTGCAGATTCAGGCGTTGTTGGTCCCGCTCCGGAGTGTTGATTCCTCCAGTCCAGGCGGTGTTTCGGAGACTGCGAGGTAGTTGTTGGCATCCGCAGCCCCCGTGCCTCCCTTATCTTATTATTTTCTTTGTTTCTTCAAACAGTTGTATCAGATACTGTGCTTAGTAGCCTTGTATCAGGATTCGTAGTTGCTCATGACTTGTGACACCCCGGTTTGGGCTGTGTCGGGCTGGTTTTTTGCGCTATTTCGTGTTATTTAATTATGCTTAGATCATTATTATGCTATTTAACTGTTTAAAACTGAGAAATTATTTATTGGCTGGCCTTGTCTTCACGAGAGGCGCCATCACGACCGGGTTCGGGGTTAGGGTCGTGACAAGCACCCAAATCAAATGTAGGAATTTTATCATCTCCCGAATCAGTAGATTTTTTAGGGCTTTTCGTCGGAGTTCCTTTCTTTTTAATCCGAAGGGAAGGAATTGTTGATGTACTAAGGATTTCGTTCGAATAATGTATCTCAACCCTAGAATTCTGAGAGAGAAATCAGGAATTTTGAGAGAGAAAATGAAAAATATTGTAACGACCCGGCCGATCGTTTCATGTGTTACCGCTCTGTTTTCCCCATTCCCACTTCTTATTGTCTTGTTTAGCCGTATTATGTGCTATTGGGTTGGTTGGCTCGGGTTCGGAGAGGTTTTGGTAAGGTTTGAGACACTTAGTCTCTTTTGAGTAAGCTTAAGTTGGAAAAGTCAGCCGGATGTTGACTTATGTGAAAAAGGGATCGGATGTGAATTCCAATGATTCAGATAGCTCGGGAAGTGATTTGGGACTTAGGAGTGTGATTGGAATGTGTTTTGGAGGTCCAAAGTAGCTTTAGGTTGAATTGGCAAAAATGGATTTTTGGCGTTTTCCGGTTGATAGGTGAGATTTTGATATAGGGGTCGGAATGGAATTCCGGGAGTTGCAGTAGGTCTGTTGTGTCATTTGGGATGTGTGTGCAAAATTTCAGGCCATTCGGACGTGGTTTGGTAGACTTTTTGATCAAAAGCGTAATTCGGAAGATTTTTGGAACCTGAGGCTTGAATCCGATGTGATTTGGTTGATTCGATGTTGTTTGAGGTGTTTTGAAGATTGGTATAAGTTTGGATAGTGGTATATGACTTGTTCGTGCTTTTGGTTGAGGTCACGGGGGCCTCGGGGTGATTTCGGATGGTTGACGGGGGATTTTGGAGTTTAGTTTGGCAGCTAAAGTTATTGTTGCTGCCATAACAGCACCTGCGGTTGGGAGGGCGCAAGTGCAATGCCCGCAGAAGCGGAAGGCAAGCCGCAGATGCGGCCAAGAGGGAAGTCAGCTGGAATCGCAGAAGCGGCTACTGGAGCGCACCCGCGATAGCGCAGGTGCGGGCGTTTGGTCGCAGATGCGGAATTGGGCCTTTAAGTGAAAACATCAGGTGCGGTGGGTTAGACCGCAGAAGCGAAAAAGGACCACAGGTGCGGAATCCCTGGGTCAGAAAGTATATATTTCATCCTTCGCGATTTTCAGCCTTTCTTCACAATTTTTATATCGATTTTGGAGCTTTTTGGGCGATTTTTAAGAGGGAATTCAAGGGAACTTCGTTGAGATAAGATTTTTGAATATAAAACTCGTTACTATGGTGTTATGTCATTGATTTGGCTTGAAATTTATGGAAATTGTAAGTAAATATTGAAGAAAACTAGGGCTTGAAATTGGAGACGTAAAATTTGGGATTTTAGGGGTCATTTGTGGTTGGATTTTGGTAAATTTTATATGCATGAACTCGTGGGAAGATAAGGATTCCATTGATGTTAATTTTGTCGGATTCCGAGACGTGGGCCCAGGGGTCGGGTTTGGTTAATTTTGTGATTTGTGTTGTAATTTGATTATCTTCGCATGGGCTTCGTTCCCTTAGCATATTTTGACGTCATGATTCTGATTTTAGATAGATTCGATGCGATTTGAGGCCGAGACAAGAGGCAAAGGCATCGCAGGCTAGAGTTTGGACCGGATAGAGGTAAGTAATGATTGTAAATGCTGTCCTGAGGGTATGAAACCCCGGATATCACATCGTTGTGCTACTTTGAGGTAGCGCACACGCTAGATGACGAGCGTGGGGTCGTGAAGCGTTGGGGATTGCGACTTAGTCCGTCCTGTATGACTATTTAACTGCGTATTTGATTGAAAACTGTTTGCTATCATCATATTTTGGGCTGAATGCCATATTTTGGCCTCGTGCCAACTGTTTGGACCCTTTGGGAATTTTACTACTATTCCTCACTATTTTGACTTCATATTTGTACTCAGTCATGCTATATTCTACTGCTTTCGCAACTCAGCCATCTTTACTCGTTTTTGATATTTAAATGATATTTTGGCCTGAGCATCACGTTTTACTGTTGCTCGTGTGGCTTGTGAGATTCTGACTGAGTAAGGCCGAGGGCATGTGTTGTGAGGATACGAAGGGATCGGGCTGCGCGCCGCAGCAGTATTATACTGATTCATGATTATGAGGCTGAGGGCCTGAGTTGTTACGCCACAAGGTGGCTTGATATGAGGTCGAGAGCCTTTTTGATTATGCCACGAGATGGTTTGTTATTGCGCTTAGGCCGTAAGGGGCCCTCCCGGAGTCTGTACACCCCCAGTGAGCGGGGGTATCCAATTTGTGATGTGATATAGCCCGAGGGGCTGATGTTGTTCCATGTTATTGCCCGAGAGGCTGATACGAGTGATTGTGAGATAGCCCGAGGGGCTGGTTCTGTTGGTATTTTGCCGAGGGGTTGATTTGTGTTTCTATCTTTTATACCTGTTTTCATTCACTCATGTGAAACTGTTGAAAAGTGCTTTAAAATGGTTTTACTGAACCGAGATGTGTTTTAAAAGTTTTACTGCTTTATGGCATTGTTCTGAATATATACTGTTTTGTGGTAGCATTATGCTGTGGTTTACGTATTTTCTTACTGCTCAGCTGCCTTTACTTTTATTACTTACTGAGTTGGCGTACTCACATTACTCCCTGTACCCTGTGTGCAGATTCAGAAGTCTCGGGTCACTCTAGCAAGGGCTGATTTGCTTTCCAACAGGCTTGTTCGGAGTTGACTAGGTAGCTGCTCGGCATTCGCAGCCCAGTGCTTCTCCTTCCTACCTTTATTTCGCTTGTTCTAGCTTTGTATTAGACTATGTTGTCTTTTCATACTCTTAGACGGATTTTAGATGCTCATGACTGGTGACACCCCGATGTCGGGCTGTGTTTGTTTCCGCATTTATTTCTATTTCACTCTGTTTTGGGATTTATCACTTATTAATGACTTAATTATGAATTATTATAACTGTTAATTGGTTTGGGGGTTTGTGTCGGTTGGCCTTGTTTCACGAGAGGCGCCGTCACGACCGGGTTCGGTTTGGGGTCGTGACAAATATTTTCAAAATAATATGGAAGTAAGCGTTAATGGATGGAGAGATGTTCAGAAGCGTGGGGGTGTGGGTTAAGAAATGGGGGGGGGGGGGGAGTGGGATAGTAACATTAGATACAGTATAGCGTGAGAACGAGATTAATTGATATCTCAATTAATTCTTAAAATGTATATAATTGGTAAATTATATATGTCCATGTAATTAAGTTGAAACTTGAGTAGGGAGGGTAAAATGGTTTCATATAGTGTACTGCTTGGTAAAAATTTCGGTAAATAATGAATTGTAACCCAACCCGCCCAAATTGATCCAAATCTTTGCAATATTCTCAACTTTTAAACAAGCATATATAAAATTTATCTTATACTTTGGAATAAATGTCAATTCATGCCTAATGATTTGTTTCCTCAATTTAGATTTGGAACTTTATTTGATAGTTTTTCATCTTATATTACTAACAAAGATCATAATAATAAAAAAGTAGTAAAAATAAAACTTTCCACCCACCCTAATCCCCACCCTAAATAAAAATATTATTTAGTGCACTTTCTTTTAGTGATGTAGATAGACTGTTTTCTTTTTCATTTCAACAAAATGAATATTTTCTTTTTATGATGTAGAAAAATATTTTTTTTTATTTCCACAAAATAAAGTACTTTCTTTTAATGATGTAGAAAAATATTGTCTTTTTCACAAAATGAGTACTTTCTTTTTATGTTGTAGAAAATATTCTTTTTTTTCAACAAATAAAGTGCTTTCTTTTCATGATGTAGAAAAAGTATTTTCTTTTTTCACAAAATAAATACTTTCTTTTTCTGTTGTAGAAAAAGTATTTCTTTCATTTCAATAAAGTGCGTACTTTCATAGCTCAGTACCCGTCCTTAATTTTATTGATATAAATTTTATTTGTTGTTTTTTCTGTTGTGAAAATGTATTTCTTCTTTATTTTTAATTTCTTTTCATGTTTGATGATTATTTTTGTCAACAATAGTTAGTTAAATAAATCGTTTGACATCATGAAAAGAAAGTATTCTGCATAATATTTTTATATATTTAGGGTGGGGGTAGGGGTAGAGTTGGGTGGTGGGTGGGTGAGAGTGGGAGGTGAGGTGGGGATGGGGGTTGGGGTAGGGGTTGGGCGGGGGTAGGGGATGTGGGTGGTGGGTGGGTGGGGTGGTGGGAGTTGGTGGAGATGGGGAAGGTTAAAAAAGAGCTTTGCAAAATATTTTCCCTTCTCTCGATAGGGAAAATATATTCCTTGGAGAAAAAAGAGTTCATAAAGAAAATATTTTTCAAACATTTAAACCAACCAAATATAGAAAATTAGAAAATATTTTCTTGAACATGGGTCAAGGTAGAACTCTCAGTAGGTATTTGGCCATAAGTTTTGGAAATGTTTTTTTTTCTCAAAAAATAATTTCAAATGTGTGTTTGTTTATAGAAAATCTAGTTTTTGAGAGATTTTAAAAACCAAAACTTCAATTCTCAAATATAGCTTAAGACCTCTTTTTGGGCCAAATCATGACCATTTGGAAATTTTTAGATGAAAAAATGACTTTTAACATGTCAAAACTTGCCCCAAAATTCATATCCAAATATATTTTCAATTTCAAATAAAACTTCACCCAATTTAATTTTTTCAAAAAATATTTGAAAATCTATGTCCAAACGGGTCCTAAGATTGAGCATTTCTATGGGTCAATGTTGGGCATTACCATGGGTCCATGGGCCGATAATTTTTTATGAGTTAACTTGGACTAGCCCAAAATAGCCCATTTTCAAAAATTATTCTAGCTCAAGACCCATTAAAATTTGGACGGGTTGGATGGATCAAATGGGTTTGGGTTGGTTTGTCACCCCCTACTTACTAGGATGTTTCTCATGGAAAGTTTAAGATGTCTCAAATCTTTTTAGGGCATTCTTCTATCTTCCTCAAGACCTGTGTGTAACATTGTTGAGAAGGGATAACTTAGCACGTGAGGAGCACATGTGGTGGTTAGTTAGTTAGGAGATAACATATTGTTGTTATTTGAACGTGAGTAGTATAACTGTAATTAGCTACCATTAGTTAGGATAGTTAGTGAGAATTATATATAAGAGGCTATGTACAAATTTCATTTACAGTTTTTCAATATAACAGTAAAGTCGGTTACTCCATTCACTCTCTTCTCTCCGTCATTTCTTCCTCTAAGAAGCTAAGCTTCCATGGTTTTCACCTCCTAAATTCGACATGGTATCAAAGCTATGAGGGCATTATTATGGTCTTAAAAGTTTGTAATTAGCTAAATTCATCAGCTTTCAGCTTCAATTAGGAGACGGCTTCTTCTGAATCTTCATCGATTTCTAGGGCACAACTTGAAATTTCTGAGTTTGACAATGGCGGCAACAACAGACAACACTTTGCCTGAGAATTTGAGCCATAATCATCCTCTATTTCTGCATTCCACAAATAATTCAGGAGCGATACTGATCTTTCTGAAACTGACAGGATCTGTAAACTATTCCATATGGAGCCGAGCAATGCGTATTGCGATCCTAGGACGCAATAAGACGGGATTCATTGAAGGAACCTGTAAAAAGGAAAGTTATGGTCCAAATTTGACAGATCTATGGGAGAAATGCAATGCGATCGTTCTATCATGGATAATAGACTGTATCTCGAAGGACTTATTGAGTGGAATTGTATATTCTTCAAATGCATGTGCTGTTTGGAGATATTTAAATGAGAGATTCAACAAAGTGAATGGATCTAGAATATTTCAACCGCATAAAGCAATAGCCATAGCGAATCAAGGAAACAGTTCTATTGCCAGTGACTACTCCAAATTGCGTGAACTCTGGGTTGAATCTGACAGCTTTGCACCAATTCTTGGATGTGATTGCCTAAAGTCAAGAGATTATGTAACTTGCATGCGGAGGTAGAAGTTGTTGCGGTTTCTCATGGGGCTAATCGAGACATATGAGAAGGCTCGTGAATGGATCATGATTATGGAGCCACTTCCAATAATGAACAAAGCTTACTCTATGCTGGTTGAAAGAGAGAGCAAGAGAAGCATAGCAAATATGACAATTGGTGAAGAGAAGCTGAAATGACATCTCTGCTAAGCACAACGGGATCTTATGCTCAGAAAATTAAAAAGAATTACAATGTCCAATGTGATTACTGCAAGATAAAGGGTCATACTAGAGACGGTTGCTATAAGTTGATTGGCTATCCAACGAATTTCAAGTTCAAAAAGAAGTTTGGAGGCAATTCTACACACAATGTGGTTTTGGGAGATACCAGACCTCCTGATGCAGGGGGGGGGGAGGAATCAACCTTTAGATGGATTGAGAGAAGCAGGTGCATTTAACGGACCTACATTGACTCCACAACCACCAAATTTTACTGCAGAACAATATAATCAGATAATGAAGTTCCTCAACAAAGAAAACATACCTGAAACCTCAGCAAACATGGCAGGTAGCTCAGCAAATATGGCAGGTAGTATTAAAGCTTTCTTTGCAAATGAATATAGTGATGAATGGATCATAGACACTGGAGCAACAAATCATATGATCTCAAACCTAGAACTACTGAAGAATAGGCTAGAAGTTGGTCAAAATGACTCAAAAAGGGTTCATTTACCGTGTTGATACACAAGTTTGCCCTTATATTTTATAAAGTATTTCATATACCTTCAAAATATTATTTTATATTATTATCCAATTTACAAGAGTCATATAAGTATTTTCTAAAACTTTCTATAATTCTTAAAGTTTTAAATGTCACGATCCAAATCCGCCCTCCGTGAGATGTCATGACGGCAACTAGTTTCTACGACATGGTAAGCCTGACACTTGCGGAATAACAGAAATGAAAGCCTAAATTTTAACAACTAACTGCAACAGGCAATTAAATAACTGATATAAGTGTCGCTCGGCATGTACAATAACCAACTCTCGAATATACACAAAATTTCCCCAAAACCCGGAACATCATAAGTCACAAGCTTCTAAGAATTTGTCTAACTGTTTCCATACATCAGTAACTAGAATAAGCAAAGGAGGAACAACATAAAAGGGATAGAAGGGGACTCCGAGGTCTGCGGACGCGGGCATATGTACCTTGAAGTCTCCAGAGCAGCAGCAAGTACGCAACTAATTGTGGGGCTGGTAGGAGATACCTGGATCTGCACACGAAACATGTGCCGAAGAGTAACATGAGTACACCACAACGGTACCCAGTAAGTGAAAAACCTAACCTCGGTCGAGTAATGACGAGGTCAGGTAAGGGCCCTACTGGCATACATATATAAATTAAATAAGGCAGAATAAAAATATCACAGTGTAATAAGAGACTGAAATTTAACAAGGAGGAAATCACAGAAGAATAACAGTATAGTACACAAGGGTGAAACAACAGGGGGATCTCCCGAGATATCGCCTCGTAGTCCCAAAAGTAAATGTGCAAGGGGATCTCCCGGGATACCGTCCCGTTGTCCCAAAATAAAAATGTAGGGGTGTCATCCGTGATACTGTCCCGTAGTCCCAAAGTAAATATGCAGGGGGACCTCCTAGGATACCGCCATGTAGTCCCAAAGTAAATATGCAGCTCAAAATAATGAAAATAACAGGTATAGCAAGAAAATCCTACAGTTTAGACTAAGTACACGTCAAGGAAGAACGAGAAATCTACTAAACATGTTGCACAGGGTTCAGATAAGCATTTAAGACAAGTAGACATACGGTATTAGGCTAAACAGGATAACTATACGTGCTGGTATAACTCAGTTAAGATGAAACAGGTTATTACTCGGTAAAAATCGGGTTTTAATAGCCAGTGTACGCACTCGTTACCTCATGTACACGACGCTCACATATCACAACAGTACCAAATCCTAAGGGGATTTTTCCCACACAAGGTTAGTCAAGCCACTTACCTCGAACCAAGCTCAATTAATCGATAACAATGCCTTTTTCACGATTTTCCGACTCCGAATGGCGAAAACCTAGCCAAAAGCAATTACATACCATAAATACACCTATAAGAAACTAATCTAATTAATGAAATCAAGGCTTAAGCAAGAAATTAGAAAATCGCCCCAAAAAGTGGACCCGGACCCACGTCTCCGAATCGGGTAATAGTCACAAACTACGAACACCCATTCACTCACGAGTTCACTTGTACTAAAATTAACCAAATCCAATATCAAAATCCAAATCAAAACTCAAAAACTTAGTTGAGGAACTTCTCCCATTTTTCCCCAATTTTCTCAACCAAATTCCTTAATTAAATGATGAAATCAACTATAGATTAGTGGAACATAACCATAAATGAGTTAAGAATCGTTACCCAAAAACTTCCTCTGAAAATCTCCCAAATTATCGGCCAATTCCGTGCTCTCAAAGTCCCTAAAATTGAAAATGGGATAAAACCCTCAAACTTGGCCCTTTTCTGCCCTGCGATTTTGCTTCTGCGGGCTTCTAGTCGCATCTGCGGAATTTCCATTGCAGGTGCGGAAATGACTTAAGAGGGCTGGGTCCGCTTCTGCAATAAAAGGGCCGCACCTGCAAGTGCGCGCCTGCGGACTTTAAGCGCATCTGCGGGCATCGCAGATGCGGCATTTCCCTCGCACATGTGTCCCCTGACCACTCATCCCAAATCCACTTCTGCGCTTGACCTCACGCACGTGTGATCCCGCACCTGCGGTCTCCCCACCGCAGGTGCGAAAACACTAGAAGCCTGAAAGCTTCAGCAATATACACAAGTCCAATTTCGATCTGTTAAGCATCTGAAACTCGCCCGAGACCCCCGGGACCTCAATAAAATATACCAACAAGTCCTAAAACACCATATGAACTTAGTCGTGCCCTCAAATCACATCAAACAATGTTAAAAACACGAATCAGCCTCTAATTCAAACTTCATGAAGTTTGAAACTTCAAACTTCTACAACTGATGCCAAAACTTATCAAATCAGGTCCGATTGACACCAAATTTTGCACACAAGTCATAATTGACATTACGGACCTACTCCAACTTCCGAAATTGAAATTCGACCCCGATATCAAAAAGTTCACTTCCGGTCAAACTTCGCAACAATTCAACTTTCACCATTTCAAGCCTAAATCAGCTACAGACCTCCAATTCACAATCTGGACACATTCCTAAGTCCGAAATCACCCAACGGAGCTAACGTAACCGACGAAACTCTAATCCGGAGTCGTCTTCACACAGTTCCAACTACTGTCAAAATCCTAGAACTTAAGCTTCCGTTTGAGGGACTAAGTGTCCCAAATCACCCCGAAACCACAAACAAAACCTCCCGGCAGGTACGCTGGAAGCAGTAAATAGGGGATCGAGGTTGATACACTCAAAATGACCAGCCGGGTCATTACATCCTCCCCTCTTAAAGCAATCATTCATCCTCAAACGAGCATAGAGACATACGTGAAGTGGTAAAAAGATGTAGATAACGGCTGCGCATATCATGCTCGGCCTCCCAAGTCGCCTCCTCAACCGATTGACCCCTCCACTGAACCTTCACTTAAGCAATGTTTGTTGACCTTAACATTTGAACCTCCATCTCCAAAATAGCCACCGACTCCTCAACATAAGATAGATACTTATCCAACTGGACTGAGCTGAAATCCAACAAATGAGACGGATCACCGTGATACTTTCGGAGCATAGAAACATGGAATACTGGATGAACTCCTGCTAGACTGGAAGGTAAGGCGAGCTCATAAGCAACCTCCCCAACTCGCCGCAACACCTCGAATAGGACAATAAACCTTGGACACAGCTTGCCCTTATTTCCGAACCTCATAACGCCCTTTATGAGCGAAACCTGGAGCAAGACCCGCTCTCCAACCATGAATGCAACATCACGAACCTTACGATCCGCATAACTCTTCTGTCAGGAGTGGGCTGTGCGAAGTTGATCCTGAATCACTTTTACCTTCTCCAAAGCATCCTGAACCAAGACTGTACCCAATAATCTATCCTCACCCGGCTCGAACTAACCTACCGGAGACCGACACCGTCTACCATACAATGCCTAATACGGTGCCATCTTAATGCTCGACTGATAACTGTTGTTGTAGGCAAACTCCGCAAGTGGCAATAATTGATCCCAAGAACCTCCAAACTCCTTCACACACGCACGGAGCATATCCTCCAGTATCTGAATAGTGCGCTTAGACTATCCATCCGTCTGAGGGTGAAATGTTATGCTCAACTCGACCCGAGTACCTAACTCATGTTGTACGGCCCTCCAGAATTGTGATGTAAACTATGTACTCCGGTCAGAGATGATAGATACCGGCACGCCATGAAGCCTGACAATCTCGCAAATATAAACTCAAGCCAGATGCTCGGAAGAATATTTAGTCCTCACAGGAATGAATGAGCTGACTTGGTTAGGCTGTCCACAATCACCCAAACTGCATCAAACTTCCGCTGAGTCGGTGGAAGCCCAACAACAAAATCCATAGTGATCTGCTCCCATTTCCACTTCGGAATCTCTAACTTCTGAAGTAACCCACCTGGCCGTTGATGCTCATACTTCACCTGCTGGCAATTTAGACACCGGGCTACATATTCCTCTATGTCCTTCTTCATTCTCCTCTACCAATAATGTTGCTTCAAGTCTTGATACATCTTCGTGGCACCTGGATGAATGGAGTACAGCAAACTGTGAGCCTCCTAAAGAATCAACTCATGCAATCCGTCTACATTGGGCACACATGGCCTGACTTGCATCCTCAATGCACCATCATCTACAATAGTGATCTCCTTAGAATCACCTTGCTGAACCGTGTCCTTAAGGACAAGCAGATGAGGGTCATCATACTGACGCTCCCAGATACGATCATAAAGAGAAGACTAGGAGACCACACAAACCAAAACTCGACTCGGCTCAGAAATATCCAATCTAAAAAATTGGTTGGCCAAGGCCTGAACGTCCAAGAACATGGCCCCTCTACTGTTGGTAAATATGCTAAGCTCCCCAAACTCTCCGCCCTGCGACTCAAGGCATCGGACACCACATTGGCCTTCCCGGGATGGTATAGAATAGTGATATCATAATCCTTAAGCAGCTCTAACCACCTTTGCTGATGCAAGTTAAGATCCTTCTGCTTGAACAGATATTGCAAACTCCAATGATCAGTGTAGATCTCACAATGGTAACCATAAAAATAGTGCCGCCATCTCCAAGGCATGAACAATAGCTGCTAACTCAAGGTCGTAGAGAAGATAGTTCTTTTCATGCATCTTCAGCTGTCTGGACGCGTAGGCAATCATCCTACGATCCTACATCAACACCGCGCCGAGACCGACCCGCGACGCATCACAATAAAGAGTATAAGACCCCGAACCTGTAGGCAATATAGATACTAGGGCTATAGTCAAAGTTGTGTGGAGCTTTTGAAATCTCTCCTCGCACTCCTCTGTCCACCTTAACGGAGCACCCTTCTGGGTCAGCCTGGTCATAGGTGCTGCAATTGAAGAGAATCCCTCAAAAAATCAACGGTAATACCCCGCCAAACCAAGAAAACTCTGGATTTCCATAGCTGAGGACGGTCTAGGACAACTCTGCACTGCTTTCACCTTCTTCAAATCCACCTTGATCCCCTCACTCGACACTACGTGACCCAAAAATGCCATTGAGTCTAACCAAAACTCACTCTGCGAATTTTGCAATAACTTCTTTTCTCTCAAGGTCTGAAGCACAGTCCTTAGGTGTTGCTCATGATCCTCCCGACTCCGAGAATACACTAGAATGTCATCAATAAACACAACGACGAATGAGTCAGATAGGGCCGATATACACTGTGCATCAAATGCATATATATTCCTGGGGCGTTGGCTACCCAAATGACATCACAAAGAACTTGTAGTGACCATATCGAGTCCTAAAGGCAGTCTTCGGGATATCTGGCTCCCGAATTTTCAACTGGTGATAACTTGAACGCAAGTCAATCTTGGAAAACACTCTGGCACCCTATAACTGATTAAATACATCATCAATACGAGGCAATGGATACATGTTCTTCACTGTAACTTTGTTCAACTGGTGATAATCAATGCACATACGCATAGAACCATCCTTCTTCTTCACAAACAAGACTGGGGCACCCCAACGTGACACACTAGGTCAAGTAATTTCTGTAATTGTTCCTTCAACTCCTTCAACTTAGGAGGAGCCATACGATATGGAGGAATGGAGATGGGCTGAGTGCCCGACAAAAAATCAATACCAAAGTCGATACCTCTATTGGGCGGCATGCCCTAAAGATCGGCTAGAAATACATCAGGGAAATCCCTCACTATTAGGACTGACTCAACTATAGGGGTATCAATACTAACATCTCTCACATAAGCTAGATACGCATCACACCCCTTCTCAATCATTCTTTGAGCTTTAAGAAATGAAATAACTCTGCTGGAAGTATAATCTAAGGTACCTCTCCACTCTAACCGCGGTAATCCTGGCATAGCCAGCAACATGGACTTGGCGTGACAATCAAGAATAGCATAATGGGGCGACAACCAGTCCATGCCCAAAATAATATCAAAATCTACCATACTACGCAATAATAGATCGGCTCTGGTCTCAAAACCACTAAGAACAACCAAATACGACCGATACACACGGTCAGCAACTATAAAATCTCCCACAGGTGTAGACACATAAACAGGAAAACTCAAAAAATCACGAGATATGACCAAATACGGGGAAAAATAAGATGACACATAGGAATAAGTGGAGCCTGGATCAAATAAAACCGACGCATCTCTATGACAGACCTGAACAATACCAGTAATGACAGAGTCGAAAGCAACTGTTTCTGTGCGAGCAGGAAGAGCATAATATCTGGCCTGGCCTCCCCCTCTAAGGCGACCTCTACCTCCCCGACCTCCACCTCGAGCAGGCTGAGCAGGTGGAGTTGTAGTTGGTGCTGTAATCATAGACTGAGGACCCAGTGGAGCACGTGGTGCCTGAGAAGTCTGTGGAGGTGCACCCCTCCTAAGTCTGGGGTGATCCCTCACCATATGGTGAGTGCCTCCACACTCAAAACAAGCTCTCGGAGGGCGTGGCTGCTGTGGCTGGCTCGGTCCAGGTTCTGCTGGACTGACCACTGAAAGCACCCCGTGCAGGAGGCAAACTAGATACTGGCTGTGCATAATACGGCTCATGGGGCCTAGGAATACTACCGGCGACTGGAAGTGCTGAATGAACAGGGCGACTCACATAGCCCCTACCATGTCGAACTGCAGATGGGACATAAGTACCAGTATAAGTGCCAGACTCTCGAGACCTCTTGGCCTCCCTTTCCTCTCTCTCCTGAGCAAGCATGCCCTCCACTCTCCTAGCAATACTCATAACCTGTTGGTACGAAATATCGATCTCCAACTCCCGGGCCATACTAATCCTGATGCTGTGATGGAGCCCCTCGATAAACCGACGGACCCTCTCTCTAACTGTAGCAACCAAGGCCGGTGCATGTCTAGCCAAATCACTGAAATAAACTACATACTCTGACACAATCATAGCACCCTGGCGCAACTGCTCAAACTCGGCGCACCATGCATCTCTGAGGCTCTAGGGAACA
Source organism: Nicotiana attenuata (assembly GCF_001879085.1). Classification (NCBI taxonomy): domain Eukaryota; kingdom Viridiplantae; phylum Streptophyta; class Magnoliopsida; order Solanales; family Solanaceae; genus Nicotiana; species Nicotiana attenuata. The sequence continues at coordinate 132,599 of NW_017673248.1, forward strand.
TACTCCCTCAAAAACATATCCGAGAACTAAGTCCAAATAAGTGAAGCTGCCTCACCCAGACAGTCCAACTCATAAGCACGCCACCACTGATAGGCTGCTCCTCTATGCTGGAACGCAGTGAAAGAAACCCTACTCGACTTTGCTACGCTCATAGTACAGAGGATATGGTGGCACTCCTCAAGAAAACCCTGGGCATCCTCTAATGCTAGGCCACTGAAAGTAGGAGTGGTACTTCTTGTACCTCTCGAGCCTACGCTGCTCCTTCTCAGAAACTGTTACCCTACCCTCGGGTTGAACTGGGGCTACTGGTTGCATCGGTATAACCTCTGGAATCTGATCGACCTAAACCCGTTGCTCTGGGGTGCGGGAGGCGGGAGTCTGTGCTCCTCCCCCGACCTGAGATGTGGCAGGAGCAAGGGGAATCAACCCTGCCTGAGCTAGAGTACCGAACATGCTCAAGAACTGTGCAAGGGTCTCGTAAAGAGATAGTATAGTAGTAGGCGTCTCAAGCGCTTGCGCTCTGACTGGAGCTACTGGTGGCTCCTCTGTAGCGGCTTGTGCGAACACTCTAGCTGCACCATGTGGACGTCCTCAGCCTCTACCCCGGTCCCGGCCTCTCGCGGCTCTAGCAGGGGGCATGGGTGCCTGGTCATCTGATCCAGCTGTACATGTCCTCACCATCTGTGAGAGAATGGAAGATAGAAGTTTAGCATTTCAATGTCAACAATTTCGCCCGATAAGGAATCAAAAGAAGTGAAATTTTCCTAACAGTTCCATAGCATCCTGAAGATAAGTACAGACGTCTCCGTACCGATCCGCGAGACTCTACTAAACCTATTTGTGACTCATGACACCTGTTGATACCCAGTTTTTCCCTGTATATTCTTATATGCAAAATATCTTTAAAATAGCATATATATGCATATATAAGTATGTCCCAGCATTTTACTATTTTTCCCATATTTTTTTAGGGTTTTAAAACTAATTTATTTCCCTTTCATCCATAAAAACCCAATAATTATTATCAAAATTATTATTTTGGTAATTCATTTATTAGAATTTTATATTTACGCTAAGATATTGCTGAGGTAATTTTTTACATTTTTACAAATTTATTTAGTATTTTTAAGCTAAATTGCATATAATTGCAATATTAGCTCTTTTAAGATTCAATTGTATTTTATATTCATAAAATTAAGCCTTGTATTTTTAAATTGTTAATTATATATTATAAATCATTTTAATGCTTCCAATTAGTTTTCAGAAATTTATTTACTATTTTTATAAATTAAATGGAAAAAAAGGGGATATTAACTTATAGCCAGATTTCGGCTTTCTAATTTAGCCTAAATTAAAACCCAATACCCCAACCCAATTAAACCAACCCAAGACCCAGGCCCAATCCTAAGTCTACTCGACCTAACCCGGATCAAATCTTGACCGTTGAATAATTTTGATCAACGGTCTAGATCCGCCCTTACCTAATTAAGCCCAAACGCCCCCCACCCCCACCCAAACCCCTCTCATTCCTCACTCAACCGACCCTCTCCTATATCTCTCTATCTCTGGTTCTCTCTAGAACCTTCCCCCTCCCCCTCCGCTCCGATAAGTTTCATCCATCTTCTCCGGCCACCTCCTGGCCTCAGTCCATGGAGGTTTCACCACCCACCGACCCTCTATGGCTCCTATACACCTGTTCGTTGGGGTTTTATGGTCTGAACACGAAGAAGCTTCATCCAGACCTGGTTCGATTCAAGTTTTATGTCCATCTCCGGCCTCGCTCCGGCAAGCCACGTCTGTTTTGAGCCTGGCCTCGCCTCCTCCTGGTTAGATCAACAACGATCCAAGTCTTTCTCACCAAACCCTAGCTTCTGTGGTTCTTATAATTTCTTTAGATCTGTTCCAGATCCAGGTTTTCCCTAAACTTTTAAAATGATTTTTGATATTTCTTTTTTTTTTTTAAAAACATCGCTTTCAAAACCTTTATTTTTCCGACCTAGGGTTTTTGAGTTATGTTTCTCTGATTTTCTTTTTCTCTTGTGTGCTTCTCTGATTTTCTTTTCTCTTATGTGTTTCTTCTACTATGTTTCTCCTACTGTGTTCTTGTTAAGTTCTTCTACCATGTTCTTATCAGTTGCTTCTACTGTGTTATTTGTGTGTTTCGTCTACCTTGTTTTCTCCTACTATGTTCCTGTTAAGTTGTTCACCATGTATTTATTTGTTTCTTCTACTAGGTTCTTCTACTGGTTTCGTATGTTGTTCTTTTACTATGCTTATCATGAATTCCTACTACTAAGAGAGCATGCTAAAGGGCTCTGTTCCTTTCTGAGACCTCTGAACCTGTTTCAATTAGTATCTTTTCCATTAATCACTTGCCCTTTCGTCTCTGCACTCGGTTAATGGCAAGAACCCTAAATTCGGGGGTTTCATCCGAGTTTTGAGACCATTGGCTATGTGACTTGCTTGTGCTTCATCTCTGAACTTGCTTGACTTCAAAAACCCTAATCTTTTGGACTTATTTGAGTTCCTAGAGTTGTTTCATCTACTGCTTCATTAAGTTTCAAATCATTGCTTCAATTTTGTTTCTTCGTATGATTCTGACTTTTGCTAGACTCTATAAGACCTTTACTTGACCCCTTTTCGCATGCTATCGCTGAATTACCATATTCCTATAGTCTACTACTTACTTATTTTGCAATTGCATGACACTTTCACTTTGTCCTAAATTCGGCCTCGCATGCCTGATACTTGTGTACTCTTTATATGTGCTGAACTTCCCTTCTAAATGGCTTTCAATTGTGATTGGTTTCAGACTTTCTTTGTATAAGTTTGATTGATTTTCTTTCCATGTTTGCTGACTTCCCTATTACTCGATTTGAGTCAAAAGTTTTCCTTAGTTTTTCTGACTTGGTTCATTCATGGACCCATGCTTACAAAATCTCTAACCCCTTGATTTACTGAATACTGATGGATCCTTACCTTATTTGTTTTAAACCGTGTATTTCAAAATTCTTCGCTTAATTAAAACCCCTATGTATTTACCCCTAATTGCCTACTTTGCACAAGATATTTAGTTGATTTCTTTCGTTAAATAGTTTTACCGTTTGAATCTGAATTCCTTAATTAAAGGAAGTCTTGTATTGATTGATTTTTTTTAATTGATATTCAGTTCCTTAATTGTTTTCTTACCTTGTTTCTATCTGTTCTTCACACTATAAATGCACGACCCTTTCATTGACAATCAGACACAGTCTTTTTTGAACTTACACTTATACTCAAAAAAGTATTCTCTTTTGTTTGCTTACACTGTGGCCTATTACAAGACCTGTTGCTTGCTCTCTATTTGTTTCTTTGAAACTAGTATGTCCTGATTTAATTTTCAGCACCACAACAATGTGTTTATTTACTGTTTTTGTATCCCTGTTTACTGCTTATGTATAGTTCAACACGCATTATAGCTTATTGATTTCTTTCTGCCTGTTCTATCATGAATCCCAAACCCCTGCCCCCTATGTGTTTAAGCTATGGTTTGAGGCACGGCAGTATGCAACTTATTGTCCATGAATTGAACTTGATCCCCTGGGGATCCTAGCCTCTAACAGTATGTGTTCTGGCAGGCTTATAGGTGTACCAGCATTCCCCATTGCTGGGCATGCCCAAAGTTTGCCTTTTTGCCTAAACGACAGGCTCTTTACAATCCCCTATTCCCCTGAATCCCCTTGTATGCTTATCTGTAGTTGATTCCCCCTTCCTTTTCCCTTTTAGCACTCTATTCTGCACTTGCACACCTTCTTAGTCTTTAAGTTCTTCCCCCCTCTTGTGGGCCTTGCCTTGGGACCCTTTGAGCTCCCTCTGAACTGCGACACTTGAGGGCTGGCCCTTCCACACTGCACTTGTCCCAATCTGATAAAACATTTGGGTGTGACCATTGCCCGGAGTCCCTTTGAGGCTCTTAGGTAACTTTGACACACTCAAGTGGGAGAAAGGCTTTGGATCATGATCTCATGGAGTTGGTTTACCTCATCTTTCAGACATGAAGTCTGAATCAGGCTCTCCTTGGTTGTACTTTTATTTATATTTTTTTGATGTAATTTTTTTACTTTAATCTGGGCTGTAATAATTTGTAATAAACTCTTGGGGATGGCTAGTGAAAAGGGTGGGTAACTATGTATGCAAAAAGGGTATAAATCATGCCTATAGGTTTCAAATAATTTCTGCATTTAGATATCATGTTCATAGGTTTCAAAGAAATTCTGCATATAGAAATCATGCCTATAGGTCCTTAAAATAAATTCTGCATTTAGATATCATGTTCATAGGTTTCAAACAATTTCTGCATTTAGATATCATGTTCATAGGTTTCAAACAAATTCTGCATATAGAAATCATGCCTATAGGTTCTTAGAAATAAATTCTGCAATTAGAAATCATGCCTATAGTTTTAAAAAAAAATCTGCATTTAGATACCATATTCGTAGGTTTTCAAACAGTTCAGCACCTAGATATCATGTGCATAAGTTTTAAAACAAGTCTTCTGCATTCTACACCACGTTCAAAATCAACTACGCTTAGAAAGCATGTCTATAGAAACTCTTAATCGAGTCTGAGCCGCTTTATTCACATATGGATATAAAATCAGTAATAAGGGTGTTGTCAGTTGCAGAGATAATAATCAGTTCGTTTAAATCTGGCCTCTCTTTTAATAATCTGATTCCCACACTTAGGCAAGCCCTAGGGTAAAATTAAATCTGTTTATGTTAATAGCTACAACCAGCAGGCAGGCCTGATTCGGGCTTCTTATCTGAATTATGTAATAAATCAGTCTGCCTCAACCTTTAAATCCTCGCATGTTTAATTTTTAATCAGACCCTAATTAGTATGTGTAAGTCATGCTAATTATGTGCTTCTTTTGTTTAAGGGGGTATATTTGAGCCTTTGCTTGTTATGTGCTTTCCCCCCAATTTGCTATACATGTTTTGTATGTCGCCTTAAAATTTTTTGCCTTTAAAACCACAAATAAGCCTAACATCCCTACCTCCCTAAGGATTAGTAGTCCTAAATGCCCCTGGGACTGACAGGATTGGGACGGGTAGTAGCATGCGATAGGTAAGCGAGACCATTTCGCGCTTTAATACCTTAACGGGGTGGGAAGGGTAGATATGGATATGATGACCACGCGATAATGTCACGTGTAGCCCCTCATTGAGGAGTGATTACCGGGCATTGTGTGGGGTGATCCATATTATTAATAAACCTAGGACCCCCCCCTCCCTTTATTCTTTATTTCTTTCTTTTCAGCATTTTAACTCTTTATTTTTAAAAAATCAGCTTTCCCAATTGTTCTTTCAAACCTTGCTTACTTTCAAACCTTTCTGTGATAAAAGCCCCTCTTATTTCAGCCTTATTTGTCGATATGCTAATTGTACCCAAATTCACAATAATAGTCTGGCCGGCAACCACACTAGTGGATTCTGAGGGGTGCCTAACACCTTCCCCTTAGAATAATTTCAAGCCCTTACCCAATCTCTGGTTACTCAAATCAAACTCTTTTGGTGTCCTAATGCACCCTAATCATTAGGTGGCGACTCTTCAAAAATGCAAACCCAGTTCCCAAAAGGAATGAGTTGTCCCTACAAATGTCATAAACCCGATTTCGTGAGAAAAAGGGGCGCGACAGCATGGTGACTCTACTGGGGACTTTTAGGCTTTTACCATTTCAGACCATTATTGTGAATTTATGCTTCTTCACGCACAATTACTTGTTTATTTCTTTTAAGCATTCAATTATCTTTTCGATTGCAAAACTGACTTGTCTCCTTTTTTTTCTTTTCTTTACTGTTTTCCTTTACTACTGCCTTAAATCATGAAAACTGTTGTATTTACTGCTTTTTTTAACGTGCAAATACGTGACAACATGCCTTTAATTGTTTCATAATCATGCTCGACATCATATTCCACTCGTGCCAAACAAATACCATAGCAACGCTTATATTGAGTTGTTGCGCTCTTCCTATATTATCACCCCCTAAATCCGGAAATGGCATATTTGCGGTAAAACCAGTCGATCAATGGTGTAATCGACGGTTCCGTGCCTTTCCCCCTTGAGTTGTCCGCTCAAGGGTACCAGTCTAAAATCCCATAGAAACCTCACTCTATTTAAACTGTGCATGCATGATGGTCAAACCTAGCCGAGTCAGTTATGTTGTCCACATAATGACTCTTTAAGATAGCCTTATCCAAAGGTCCACCGGGTTCCCCTAAAACCCAAACGGACATTATCACGTTCTATGCATTTATTTGGAGAACTAAATGCTTTTATGCCAATTATTGATGTTAAATAGTTGAGTCCGGTGAGGGAAAGGGCCTAACCTTATTTTCTTGCAGAAACTGAGGCACGAAATCCCCAGATTCGGCATGGTTACCAACATCCACCCGAGACTGCTACACTGGTGGAAAGATCTTCATTCCAGTGACCAGAGTCTTGTCTGAAAATATCTAGGGAATCTACCCTCCCTCCTGGAAATCCAACCCAACAACAAGATCATTGAAGTTGCTACTCTCTTTTGGGATTGTGAGAGGTCTGTCTTCCGCTTCGGGGAGATTGAAATGACGCCTTTACTAGAAGAAATAGGAGGATTAGCCGGCTTAGTATGGGAGACTCCAGGTTTATTGATGCCTGAGAACCGCAAAGGTAGGGGTTTCCTCAAAATGATGGGTCTAAAGAAGAATCCAGAACTGACATGCCTCAAAGAATCCTATATCCCTTTCGATTATTTGTACGATAGGTACGGTCACAGCAAATCCTACCGTACCTATCCTGATGAGTTTGCCATTACCTCATTGGGTCATATCCATCGAAGGGTCTTTGTATTCATGTTCTGTTTTCTGGGGTTGATTGTGTTTCCAATGAAGAAAGCAAGAATCCACACCCGAGATCGTCATGGGAAGGGATACCATCGAACCAGATCGATACCACGCCGGTTGTACTCCTTACTTTTCCGGTTGGTTGGAGGATAATCATGATGGTCTGGGTGAACCTGGGTTCGTTCGAGGTCACAAGATCATAGATGAAAAGGCCGAGGCACAGGTTTAAATACAATCAGCTACGCAAAAGAATCCGAGAATGCGAAAGTGAGCACCGTGAAATACAAGAAGCCAACCAAAAGTTAATTGAGAAATGGAAGGACATGGCCATCAATGCCAACAAGCGACTAGGATACCTAGAGCGAGGCATAGTGGAGCTGGAAGAAGGTTTCTTAAAAGGGTCGAAGACCGTCAGAATGCTAAGGGTAACAAAGGCGGACATCTGGCCAGAGCCTACCTATTGCCGGACTTCGCGAGCTGGGGAAGTTATTTGATGAAGCCAAGGATGCCGAGTCTGGGGAGGGTCTTTCAGGGACCAAGTAGATAGGACTTTATCTTTTCGCTATTTATATTGTAATAAGGCCAATGGCCATTAGTGACTTTATTTTCCCTGTTATTTAGTGTCAATTTGGGATTCGTCTTATTTTTTATCAATAAAATGAGGCATTTAGCATTCCAAGTTCTCCAAATCAACTTGTCACTAGGCCTACCTCGGGCACAAAGAGGTCCCCAAATTAGGACGCGATTTACATTCCCGCATTATGTGTTTAAATATTGCATCGATTTTTCACGAACCTCACTAACTTGGTTACCTTTTTATTTTATTTTTGTTTTGATTATTCCCCTCCCCAAAGGTTAGTTCGAGCACTCTGGCAACATCATCCTATTCTACAAGATCCAAGGGCCCTCTACCCACTCCTCCTCTCAGTCCCGTCACAAACAAGAACAAAGGAACGATGGAAGATTTGAACAACACCAGAAAGGAAAACTCAACTGAACGAGTAGAGGTCACTCACGGTCATGGTACTTTGGTTCCCAAGGAGAATGCCTCCTAACTGGAGCAAAAGCTGCTGAAATTTTAGGAAGAACTTGATCAAGTCCGGAATTTGGCGAATCTATCATTTTCCCTCACTACTCCAGATATCAACTTCCCAAATGCTCAGAACCCCACACCTCCACAGAGTCTCCCAAATCAACAGAACCACACCGCTCCTCACCACCACTGCAACACCTGGCATACTTCCAACAATACCCCGCTGCTCATCCCAGAACCATAAAGCTCCACAAATGATCACTGCCACACCCACCATAACACCCCCATCTATGTGGAGACTGTGCCGCACTCCACCCCACCCATCTCAAACACATCCAAGCCTGATGACAAAGATTTGCTTACCAAGAACTTGGCTGAAGAACTTAAGAAGTTGACTAGAAAAATTTAGGGCGTTGAAGGAAGTAAGGGAGTTGAAGGGTTGAGCTATGAAGATCTTTGCATACAGCCCGATGTTGAACTGCCCAAGGTGTACAAACCTCCCAAGTTCGAGATGTTTGACGGTACAGGGGATCCGAGGGTCCACTTGAGAACATTACTGTGACGAGCTGGTCGAAGTGGGAAAAGACGAGAAAATCCGCATGAAGCTTTTCATGAGGAGCCTGAAGGGAGATGTTTTATCTTGGTACATTAGCCAAGATCCAAAGAAGTGGCCGAACTGGGTAAGCATGGCGTCCGACTTTATGGACAGGTTCAGATTCAACACGGAGAATACGTCGGATGTGTTCTACATTCAAAACCTAAAGAAGAAGCCCACAGAAACCTTCCGCGAGTATGCTACTCATTGGAGGTCCGAAGCAGCTAAGGTTAGACCTGCCTTAGAAGAAGAACAGATGAACAACTTCTTTGTTCGGGCCCAAGACCCACAATATTATGAGAGGCTGATGATGATCGAGGGCCACAAATTTTCTGACATTATCAAGTTAGGGGAAAAGGATCGAAGAGGGCACCAAAAGCGGAATGGTTATTAATTTTGAGGCTTTACAAGCTACAAACAAGGCCTTACAGTCAGGCGGTGTGTCCAAGAAAAAGGAAGCCGTAATGGTGGCACAGAGAATCAAATCTCCCGTCAAGTACCAAACCTACCCAATGCCTCCACTCACATATCAGCCTACTCCAAACTACCAAGCACCCTCACCCTCTTACCAAGCTCCACCACTCACCTACCAATCACCTCCCACATATCAGCCCACTTCACCCAAATATTCCCAACCAGCACATGTTTAGCAAGCCTACAACACTCAACCATCCCACTACCAGTCCCCTCCTCCACGCCAAAACCTCCCTAGACCCCGACAAAACTTTGACCGATGACCCCCAAAATAGTACACGGCTATTGCTGAACCTATCGACCAATTATATGAAAGACTCAAAACTGTTGGTTATGTCACCCCTATCCCTGCTGCTCCTAAAAACCCTTCTTAGTGGATTAATCCAAATAAATCCTGTGCATACCATTCGGGCATGAAAGGACACACCATTGACGAATGTCGTTCTCTGAAGGATAAGATCCAGACTCTAATTGACAACAAGATTACTGTGGCAAAGGAACCTGCTCTAAATGTCCACAATAACCCTCTGCTAGACCACAGGGGTGGAGGAATTCACAAGATTGAAATAGAGGATGATTGGGACCCCAAGGGATCGATCGGTTTGATCACAGAAGGTGACGATCCAAAGAAGCCAATAGTCACCCTTAATCTGATTGTAGTCCAGATTCAGCCCTCTGGGGACGCCGAGATAAATATGTCCATGCCACTTGAGTTTGATGCATCATCATCTGCAAAGACGCCAACACCAATTGAGGTCAAATTCGTGTCTCCAACAAAGGCACCTACACCATTCGAAGTTGCAGTTTTACCGCCCAAGGTACAGGCTCCGTTCGGGGTAAAGATAGCCACGCCAATTCCAGTGGCAATGTCAGCCATAACACCGTTCCATACAAAGGCTATATCATGGGACTACACAGCCGAGGCAAGAAGGAAAGGCAAAGTTATGTTCGGGGAAGCTATTGCGGCACAGGGTATGACGAGAACCGGTAGGGTTTATACCCCGGAACATTTGGCTAAGTCAAGAAAGCAGGCCTCTAGTCGTCCAACCATCACCGAGATCGGGCCCGACAATTTTTGGAGAAAGATACAGGACAAGGAATACTCGATCATTGATCAGTTGAACAAAACACCGGAGCAAATTTCCATCCTTGCTTTGCTATAGAACTCCGATGCGCACAAAAATGCCCTATTAAGGGTACTGAGTGAGGCGTATGTACCGAGCAACATCACCGGCGGGGAGATGGCTAACATGGTAGGCCAGGTATTGGAAAGTCACAAGATCACTTTCCATGAAGATGAGCTGCCACCAGAAGGGTTGAGTCACAACAAGGCGTTGCACATCACCGTGCAATGCGAAGATTATTTTGTCACCAGAGTCCTGATTGATGGGGGATCCAGCCTCAACATTTGTCCGTTGGTAACACTCAGGACGTTGAGTAAGGGACTGCACGTGAGTAAGGGACTGCACGAGATCAAGGACGGGGCCATCAACGTCAAAGCTTTCGACGGTTCCCAAAGGTCCACCATTGGGGAAATTAGCCTATGTTTACAAATGGGGCCTACTTGGTTTGATGTTGACTTTCAAGTGATAGACATGTCGGCATCTTACAATCTGCTGTTAGGACGACCCTGGATTCATGCTACTGGGGCCGTAGCGTCAACACTACATCAGGCGGTGAAGTTTGAGTGGAATCACTAGGAGGTAATCATCCACGGCGACGGTAGTAATCCCATATACAATCACCAAACCATCCCAGCAATCAGAGGCATAAGAAAGATAGGCGGGGAGACTTATCACCACATCGAGCAGGTCAACGCTGTTGATAAAGACAAATGGTGTAGATACAAATTGAAGTTGTAGAGAATCAGAGGGTAGATACAAATTTCAACAAGCAAAAGAAGCAAGGTGAAGAAGGGTACGAGGTATCTAGTTATTGAAGATTATCAGTTTTTCCAATTCAGGCAGAGAGACATAAGTATTATGAGTTACTTTCAACAATAACAGAGATCTATTCAATTGGCCACACCCATCTCAATTATGCCCAATGGGAGCTGACAAATATAATTTAAGAGAATGATGTAATATGAGGATCAAGCTGGGATTAGTGTAACCAAAAATTATGGATGGATTGTTATCATTAGCTAACATTTCCGAAGGGTAGTGCAGATGTGGTAATAGATCTCCTTGTGAGACACCCAGATGATGAACTCTAGAATAGTGCAATCAGATATGAATACTAGAATATTCAGAATTTCAGAAGATAGGCAGTGGAATCCAAAAAGGGATAAATATTTACCTTAGTATGACTCCCGCCCCTAGAGAGAGAGAGAGGGAGAGAGAGAGAGAGAGAGAGAGAGTTAGGCACGTACCGAAGACGCGAGTAGAGAGTAGAAGACGAAGGGGAGACTAAAA
>NW_017673249.1:0-7742 GCF_001879085.1 Nicotiana attenuata
GGGGTTTTCCTCAGTTGTTCCACAATCGAATAGTCCTGAGCCTTCATCTTTTTCAGGAACTCTTCAGCTTCTTCTTCAGTAACGACTTTCTTTATCGGTGCCGAATTGTCTTTAGCTGCTTTAACCTTTCTCAATTCTTCAGGGGCAAAGCACCTCCCTGATCTAGTCAACCCATGAGTTTCACACACTTCTTCTTTAATTTCCTTTCCTTGGTACATCACAGTCACTCTGTCATAGTTCCACGGGACAGCTTTCTCACTAACCACGGGCAATTGGGTCACCGGTTTGATGATGACTGGCTCTGTTCGAACGCCTTTTACAACCAACACAGGCTCGACAGCTGCTCCTGGTATTGTTACCTTAACAGGCCCTGGTTTTATTACCCTCACTGGTTCACTGACTGTCCGGCCCACTGCGACCAAAGCTTTCTTATCAACCAAGTCCTCTTTTGTTTTACTTTCGCTTGCTTTAATCATCATCACAGTCTGCGACGGCTTTTTGTATTCTCCCTTCTGCACTATCTCGATCATGTGAGCCTCATGATGAATTGGTAGTGGATTCTGAGTGATATTAGGAGTCTCCGGAGCCTGCACCTCGATTCTGCGTGTATCAATCAATTCCTGAATGGAAGTTTTCAGATGCCAACATTTCTCTGTATCATGTCCAGGCGCTCCTGAGCAGTACTCACAATTCACTGAATGGTCCAGGTTCCTTGGGGGAGGGTTTGGTAATTTAGGTTCGATCGGGTTCAGCATACCCAACTGCCTCAATCTGTGGTATAGGCTGGTATAAGATTCTCCCAAGGGAGTGAAAGTCTTCTTCTTCTGCGACCTATCATTCTTATATGCAGGATTGGGTTGGAAACTGGTTCCAGCGGTATTTCTGTTGGTTCTTTGGGGTGGGTAAGTGTTTTGGGGTGCGGGTGCGCGCCATTGGGCACGAGTAGGAGGTTGTGGGTATGTCTGGGCATGATGGACAACGAAATGGGGAGTAGGAGGTGGGTAGTACTGCTGTAATGGGCCATATGAGGTTTGCGGGTAAGCTTGGGGGTGAGGGCGAGGTTGGTGATAATATGGTGGCGGACCCCTGGACCAAACCCTTGATTCCACTACCGCCACTTCTTCTTTCTTCTTCTTGCCCAACACTCCTCCGGTGCCGCTTTGAATGGCCTGTGTGGTTGCTTTGAGTGCCGAGTAACTCATAATTTTGTTGGACTTGAGACCCTCTTCTACCATGCTGCCCATCTTTACAACTTCGTTGAAAGTTTTCCCCACAGCGGACACTAGATGGCCATAGTAAGTTGGCTCTAAAGCCTGAAGGAAATAATCCACCATCTCATTCTCTTTCATCGGGGGATCAACCCTTGCTGCTTGCTCTCTCCAGCGGAAACCGTATTCTCTAAAGCTTTCTCCGGGCTTCTTCTCGATTTTGGTCAATGACAGGCGGTCCGGGACAATTTCAAGATTGTACTGAAAATGACATGCGAAAGCTTGAGCTAAGTCATCCCAGGTGTACCACCGAGCATGATCTTGTCTTGTGTACCATTCCAACGCCGCTCCACTTAATCTTTGACTAAAGTAGGCCATTAATAGCTCATCCTTTCCTCCGGCCCCCCTCATCTTGCTGCAGAAACCCCTCAGGTGGGCCACCGGATCACCATGGCCGTCATATAAGTCGAACTTGGGTAGTTTGAATCCCACTGGCAATTGGACGTCAGGAAATAAGCACAAGTCCTTGTAGGCCACACTTACTTGACCCCCGAGACCTTGCATATTCCTGAAGGACTGCTCTAAACTTTTGACCTTTCGTATCATCTCCTCTTGTTCCGGGTTTTTGGGAGGTTTCTCTTCTTCAGCTGAGAGATTAAAATGGGGAGTGTAAGAGTATGGTTCTGGAGGTTTGAAGGTGGGTTCGGGTGGGTAATAGTGATTTTCCTGGGTTTGGAACAGAGGTTCACTTGAGGACCTATGTAATGCGGTGGGTGGAGGAGCCACGAATACTGGGGCGATTGGTGGTGGTGGAATTGGCTTGGAGGGTGGCAGTGGTGGTGTCTGAGAAGTGGTTCCGTAATATTGCTGGTGAGTAGGAAGAGCAGGATACGAATTCGTTGCGGGAGGATCTTGGGGTTGAGTGGGTGGTGGGAGATAATTGGGATTGGCAGGATAGGCTGGTGGGGGATGTCCCTTCGACCAAGCCTGGTACATTTCGGCCATCTGCTATTTTAACTTATACATCTCCTCTCTCATTGTATTCGCATCCATTGCCTCCTCCTCTCTGGATGGGTCAACGATGCTTGCTTCTATATCTTGATTGGCCATTTTCGATTTGTCTTTGGAGCGGGTGTTGTAAGGGTGGGTTGCCAGAATGCCAGTCAGCTTATCACCTGCCTGGACTCATCAACAACAACTTGTTAGCGGTTAGGGCATTTAACAAATAGGTAACCGCACATTGATGGATGGATGCACCTAAACAATCAAACGTTGCTATTATGTCGCTGTTTGACCACATGCGTCATCCCGGCTTTTATTTCTTTCTCTTGCCAATTAGTTCCCACTCTTATCTTTCCTTTTTCGCTTTGTTTTTCTCTCCCTCTTTTGGATTCACTTTCCTTTGGTTTTTTCCCCTATTTGTATCATCCCTTTTTAGTTTTCCTTTTATTATTTAGAAATGGTCGAATCCTATGGAGATTGCCTACGTATCACGATCCCGCGTGAATCAGACCAAGCGTAGTTCGCGAAGAATAAACGTAAAGTGAAAACAGAATATTTTTGGGAATTGTCAAGTTTATTGATAGCAACTACGTCCATTACAAAGCCTCGAGACAAACTTTGGTGCAAAAAGAACTACAGACTCCATATCCCTATCCTAGTTCAAACAAAATACAGACTCAATCAACTGCCTGTCTTTTAACAAAAGGGAAATACAGACTCCGACAAAAAGAAATACGAGCCTAAGTGACCTAACTCCATGACATACAAACTCAAAAGGTAAACTCTAGCAGACTCACAGACAACTATGAATACATTAAAGCTCCTGGTGCCCGCGGGACATCGTTCGGTCTCGCCGCGGGCCTATATGCAAGTTCCCCTTGGAGTCTGTCTAAGTCATTCATTATCTGCTTCACGAATATCATGATTGATGCAAAGAAGGTGGTACTGGTCATGTTCTCGCACATCTGGCATTTCCGGGTAATAGAATGAGCAACGGTTAAGATTTTCTCTCGGATTCTTCCTTTCTCTTGAAGCAACCGCCCTATTTGCTGGGCCCTAGCCTCCAAAGTCTGCTCAAACGCCTGGCTTTGTTCTCGAAGTTGCTGCAAGTCCATTTCTAGCTGGGCCAATGCCATGTAACAGTGTTCTCTCTCGACTTTGAAGTCCTTTGCCTGTTTAATCATTCGGTTTTCTGCGGCAGTGGCCTTTTCCTTTAATCTTGCGACCTTATTGTCATATTCTTCTTTTAACTGCTTAAACATGCGAGCCCGTTCTTCTGCATTTTTAGCCAATTGCCTCCGGACCCCAACTAATTCCTTTTCTGCTTTGTCGAGGTCAAAACTGTAATCATTCACCTTTTGCCTTAGATTTGCTATAAGCTTTGTATCTTTGGCACTTCTGACAGGGTCGTCGGCCTCTAGCTTCATCTTTTGTATTTGGGCTCGTAAAGCTTCATTCTCCTTGGCCAATTGTTTTCTCTCCCCTTCGTCAGCCGCGGCTTGCAAGCTATTTTCGAATCGGAGGTCTTGGACCTGTTTTTCCAATGCTCCTATGCGGGCCCTGTACTCATTTTCTTTAGCTAACCAATCCCACTGTTCTTGTGATGAATCAACAAATTCCTGGATGTGAGATCTTTTGGCCGGTCTTCCAAATGCAACGTCCCTTCTATACCAAGCCTGATAATCAGGTGACACCTCTCCTTTGGCTCGATCCCGGACACAAGTGTTTGCCGCCAAATATTGACATTCGCTCCAGACTTGGCGGACCACAGCTTCAGGAAACTGGCCATCGGGGCCAATCTCAACCACTTGCAAACTGAGATCATCATCCTTGGGTATTATCTGGCATCTCCCCAATTGCCTCAACACTCGATACGGTGCATAAGGCTAAATGCTTCTAAGCCCCATTAGCAGAAAATGTGGTCGGGCTGCCGGCATATATACGACTTCATCAACAGGTAACCATCCCAGTGTCCACTCTATTTGGCTAGCAGTGAGGGACCGAAAATATGTTGTCCAACCCGTGACCCCTTCTGGCAATTTGACCCCTTTAGTTCTTGTGTTAAATTCTTCTATGCATGTTTTTTCTGGAGACCCGTAACTCAGAAACTGAGGGCGATGATACAGATGCTCAATCATCCACATTTGTAATAATAAGTTGCACCCCTCGAAGAAAGCTTCTCCGGCTTTACAAGCTGTAAGAGCACGGAAGATGTCGGCCAATATCATAGGTGCAAGCGTACTTTTGGCTTGAGTGATTAATGTACTGACAACCCCAGCTATTTTTATGTCAATGTTCCCATCCTTCCTTGGAAATATTAAAAGCCCCAAGAAAGCTACCATAAAAGCGAAACATCGATGCTCCTCCCACTTCTGGCGGTTTCCTTTGCTACATATCTTACTTTCTGGATTGTTGAACCCCCCGATATGACCATAGTGATGATATATGAAGCTTAGAGTACAAAAGCCATTTGCCAGGTCTGGGTTATGGACGGCCCTGACTATTTTCAAAGAGTCTAAAAACTTGTGTACAGCTACAAGTCTGGGAGCAACCAAGTATTTGTGCCTCAACTGGACCTCGTCCTTTCCAATGTAACCAGCTATTTCCTCCAACGTCGGGGTAAGCTCAAAATCCGAAAAATGGAACACATTATGTGCTGGGTCCCAACATGTAACCAGTGCTCTAATGATATCTGCCCGAGGCGAAATGTCAAGCAGACCGGTAAGCCCTTTCAAATGTTTCTTGACCGCATCTTGCCCTTCTTTGCCCAAATCATTCCACCATAAACGTAACTCCAAAGGGATTTTATGCATGATTGAAAAGGGTTCATTTTGAGTCGTGCTCATCCTGCACATTTATTAAGGTGATTTAATAATTTATTTGACCTAAAAAGGAAAGCAAACAACACTATTTTTGTTCAAATTTTCAATTTTAAAACGGCCGGTTTTGCAGTTACGGCCTTTCAGCACTTCGTAAAGAAGATTTTAAGGCTGTGCCTGTTAACCGTTGAACTGACTCAGGGTGGCTATTCTTGCAAAAACAGCCTTCCGGCGCCCTTTTGGGGACATTCGGCTTAGTTTAAACAAGAATGGCGGCACCCGACTTATTCATGATGAAATTAAAAAATTTGGCATTTTTGGCTATTTTTGAAAAGGGGAGGTTGGACCCGATGAGGGTTGCCTACGTATCTCACATCCGGTGAGAATCAAACCAGCGTAGTTCGGTCAAATAAACCTAATTATTTTGATAACATCCCTAATTTGAAAAATAACCTTTTTTTTTTGTTTTAAGCAAGACTCTTTTTATATTTTCTTTTTAGTGGAAAATAAAATGAACTAATTTGAAAATAAAACTCTTTTGTTTTTCTTTTCCATTGGCAAACAAAAACTACTTTTCTTCTCAAAAATCCGGCAGCATTTCGACATTACTTGGCCATTGGTTTTTTTTTTCTAGCATAGGTAATTAACTCTTCACACTGCTATTTCTCTTTTCTCTCTCTTTTTTTTTCAATATTGCCCAGATATTCAAAGCCGGTCAGCATGCGAGTCCAAAACAGATAAATGCACAAGTAGGATGCATCAGGATGGTCCATTATTCCGGGTACACCTGTCCTAGACGGACCCAACCCCTGTGTTGAGTCCCCTAAGTCAAAATGCACGTGATGCAGATAAGCGCTCCTACTAGGGATCCGGCATGAAGTCAAGTTCTTCTAGGTTCAAAACCTGGGTATGTGTTCTAGACTGTGTACCCGAGCGGACAACTCGAGTCGAGGAGGGGGCTACGTACCGGGAACCAAAAGGCCATCCGGCTTAGTAACTTGTCCGGCCTCTTTCTTATTTCAGGGTATTGATACTAACAGAATAGGGAGTCTCAACCAGTAAGCACATCCCCGGAGGTGAGAAGAGAAGGGTTTCGGCACAGTTTATATACAATTCAGATAATATCAAAACAGTAAAAAGCAACATTTTGCAATTTAGCATGAAACATGTAGGAAAATCAGATAAAGCCAAATACAACAATATATCTAAGCTCGAATTCTTAAACCCTAAACCGAAGTTCTGGGTTCTAGTCCCCAGCAGAGTCGCCAGAGCTGTCACACCTCCTTTTATAATACAATATAATAAAGGGAGTTATTTCCAACTTGAAGTGACAATCAGAACGGGATTTATTATTAAATTTTCAGAGTCGCCACTTAGGAAATTAATGGTGTCCCAAGTCACCGGTTAAATCCCGACCCGAGGAGATTATGACTCTGTTATCAGTCCGCGAACCAGAAATCCAGGTAAGGAATTCTGTTAACCCGGGAGAAGGTGTTAGGCATTCCCGGGTTCCGTGGTTCTAGCACGGTCGCTCAACTGTTGTATTTGATTTATCTGATTTCAAAACATGTTCTAGTTTATGCTTTTATTAGTAGACCGCTTTTATTTTTTTTATGTTTAATAAGAATTGCAACGACGTAAAAATGCGTCTCGAACCACGTCGCACCAGTGCGCCCGTGATTGTTAACACATTTCGACTTCGTTGAGATTTGGATTTGGGTCACATAAATGTGCACCCGTATTTAGGAAGGTAAATTTATTAAAATACGTGCCTAAAGCAACTACGCGTTTATTAACTGTGTGGGGAGCCATGAAATTCGCTAAATGGCACATCCGAGGTCTAAATATTTTGATATAAGAAATTAATGAGGGCCCCGCAATTTGTGTGTTTATTTGGCGAGGCTCGTCTCGTCTATTGTTCATTTTAAAGGGTAAATCCTAAGGCGATCTATGATTTTCTATATTTAATCGTCTTTAACTATTTGTTACTGGACCTAATAGTGACTTTATACTGTGTCGCAGCCTCTGGGCTCCAGGACGAGCCCAACAAAAGAAAAGGTTAAAATTATGTGCACACCATAACTGATCAAGCAAATCTAGGCCCAGGCCCAAACGTACGCAAGCATCTAACCGAGCCTGGGCCGTTCATTGAGGCCCTGAAACCTATTCTTTGGTAATAAAATTACGGAGCCCAAACTGTTAAGCCAGGCCAGATTCCAATTCAGATTCCAGTATGCAGTCTTATTGTTACGAACTAAAAATCGAACCAGTCTAGAACTTATTTAAGCTGTCCTATTGACATCAACCTAATACTGCCCAGTTTTAGATACAGAAATTGAACATTGGATGCAATTTATACTATATAGGATTAATCATTGGATGCAATCTTCCCAGCAATTAATTACATAATCAGAATTAAAATCCATTGCACAGTTCATATGAATAGTCCAGTTATACAGTCCAGTTAACAGTCCAGCATTTACACACATATTACAAAATTGATTCGACACTATGCTGATTGAATCTAACACCTATTTAACTATCAATACATCACAGTCCAGACAACACACTTCAAAACCAAACAGATGAACATTTGTATTCCATTTCAAGCTTAATGTTACAGCAGGGCAGATTCGAATGTGTACATGGTAATTGCAAATAAGAAAAGGGAAAGATTAGCAGCAGTAACAACTTACAGCAGCAGCTCAGAAAA
>NW_017673249.1:8287-61035 GCF_001879085.1 Nicotiana attenuata
CCAATAGAACCCTAGTATTTTTGGTGTTTTTCTTTGATTTTTATACTCAGATCTTAGTAAAACTTCATAGGCTTTGTTTTCTGTATTTTTTAGCTCTTCAACCTTGCCTTCTAAGGCAAGAAATGGTGCCTTTTATAGGCACACAACTAGGGCAACCCCTGCAGATTTTGTTTTGCCTTTTAGTCCCTTTTATTTTCACTTTTTAGACTACATAGTCCCTAGAATCTTGGCTTGTTGCCCAAGTTACTACACATATTTGTTGAATTTTTAGATTAAAACCCCATCTAGAAGGTCCTAGGGAGTTCCATTTTCAGTTAGTAAAAGATTCCTTATGTAAACTACCCATACTACCCTTTCATTCATTCTAAAATTACCAATCCTAATTGAACCAACCCCAACCCTGTTACCCTAGTCAAGAAGGTGACCATAGTTAACTAATTGAAAGCTTGGAACATTCAGCTATACTCAAACACTTAGAAAACTTAAAAAATTGAACTAATTAACCAAAATTAGAATTTTTAACCCTAATTAATACTAAGGTTAAACTAACAATAGCAAAATAAAATCAATACCACAGCAACAATCATAAATCGAAATCAAACACAAAAATATGAATCAAACTGAGTTAACATTAATTCCAAGAAACCTAAAAATAACAGAAAAGTCAAATCTAACTAATCAATAAAAGTGAGAATTATAGTTTTAAAGCTTATGTTAATAAGACCAAGCAACGAATCACAGGAAAATTAACAAGGCAAAAAAAATTAAACCAAAAATAAAATTAAAAACTAACACAGAACGAACAAAAATCAATTAAACACTAATTCCAAATCTATTCACATGAAGAACAAGGATGGAATGCGAACAAATAAAATAAAAACTCAAGTGAAAAAGGAAGTCTGACTGATTACTCTTGACACTACGTTTGATGTTCTAATATGTACGAGCAGCGTCAATTTATGCAGGACGAAGCTTGAGTTCGAACCGTTGAAAACTGGACCTCGGATCTAAGATTGGAGCAACTCTGAGTGGATTCGAAGGGTGTATTTTCCATATTAGGCATGAAGGAGGCCTGGGGGTCATGGGGTATTGTTTTGGGGTGATTTGAAGGCGGCGGCGCCACTGGAGAAACTGTGGCGGCGCTAGGGTTTTGCATATTCGAGGAGCTCTGGTGGGATTTGAGGGAAGATGATAGGGAATTCGTAATGAGGGAGGGAAGAGGGTGGTTTGGTGTTAATTTGAGATTTAGAGAATTTAGGGTTCTGGCCGGAATTTCGATTTGATATTTAAGAAGATTGGCTAGGTTTTGAGGGAAAAGGGTTGTAAATTTGGAAAGAGGAAAGGAAGGTGGTTCAGGGGTGTTAATTTGGTGGCCATTGGAGCATCGCCGCCGCCGTGGGGCGATTTCCGGCGGCGGTCTAGGGCGGAGGGCGGCGACGCTACAGGTCTCTGTGTTAGGGTGTTAGGGTTGGTGAGGGAGACGGGCTTGGGGGGGCAGGTAGTGTTTGGACATTTTTATAGTATTTAGACCCATACTTCCCAGCCGTTAGATCGAGTTACCTCGACGGCTGAGATTGCTCCTTGATTAAACGGGGTCGTTTAGAGGGAGAAGGGCTGGACCGGGTCTGGGGTGTTGGGCTAAGGCGGTTTGGGATTGGTTTTGGGGCTGGGGCAAAATCGTTCGGGCCTCACCTGAGATTATCCCAAGACCAAGTCATCTTCTTTTGCTTCCTTTTCTTCTTTTTCTTTTTTTTTCTTTTTTCTAATTTTTTTTAAACTAAAGCTAAAAATGAAACAAAAATTAAATCCTAAATCAAATTATTTTACCACATTAGATTAATTAACTATAGCTAACAATTAGCACAAATAATTAAAAAAAAACCAAGGAAAACTACCAAAATTCCAAAAATTAAAATTAAAACAATAATAAACTATTTTTGTGATTTTGTATTTTTGTGACCTTCTAACTACTAATTAATCCCACAAATATGTAAAATTAATCCCTAAATGCAATGCATATATTTTTGTATTTTTATATGAATTAAAATGCACAAACGAATGCAAGCAATTGACAGAAATCCCACAAAAATCAACAAGATTAAAAAATAATGAAAAAAAATTATTTTATTTGAAATTGTGGGAGTAATTCATATAGGGCAAAAATCACGTGCTCACAATCATGATATGCGCAATTATCAATAAACTCCAAGTTTATTTTGATATTATATCAATAAACATTTAGTTTACTGTGTCATGTAATTTTGCCATATTTTTTATTTTTGTAGTACAAATCAGACAATAAAGCGGGTAGTATTCATATACATATTACCTCACTACAGTTGTAGTAATATAAAGATATTAAATCTTTCCTTTATTATAGTCTCAATTTAACCAATCGCTTACGCGAATACTTTAGAAACTCAATAAGTTTCTTTGAGACGTACTACGACAATACCTTATTGGTAATTAATTTTAATTTTCCAAAATAATATAATTGGCTCTTATAGACTCAATTAATTTTGTACTATCACATATTCACCAACATCCATATAGTGAATATCTCTTTCATAGGGAAAGTTACACAATTACTGTCATGGTCAAAATCAGTATAGGCAAGATATGTTGCTTCTATTACTTTTGCCCTGTAATAGTCACATTGTCGTAATATTTTGGCATCATCACATAGGTACGTGATCAATGACCATTCATGCTATAATAATAAAATTATTTTCTTATTTCATCTCAAACCTCTTTCTAGAGATTAGTGTGATATATACATTACCACTAGCACGTTCATATTCTTTCAAGAATGAATAGGTATTCATAAATCAGATGTTGTCACATGCACATCATGAATGGACCATAATCATCTATATGTGCTTTACAAAATCTCATGTCAAATCGATGACAAACATTGCTTTCACAGAGCGAAGGATTATTTTGAGAATCCTTATTATTCTAATCAAACAATGATGACGATTATAATTTCTTCTATTGCCACGTTCAAATCCATTGATACATTTACGGTAATAGTTTTGTCTTGTTTTAGAGTTATCACATATTGCTATCATATTCTCTTAAGGGAATGAGAATGAAGCAAATTCAATGGGATGGGTTTTCACTTCTTGTGACCATAATCATATATGAATTTGATCATGGCAAGACATAGAAAAAAGTGTTATGAAACAATAAAAGAAGAAGAAGAAGAGTATTGCAGAAAAAAGTAGAGAGAGAGAATTCTTATTGATTTGGTACGAATTACAATGGAATAGAACCCCTCTATTTATAGGAAAAGTGACTTAGCCACCAAGTGACAAACCCTAAAATCTCTCTAAAATATAGACATTCACCATAAATAAAATACTATTTATAACATGTCCGTCTTTCTTCTCCAAATTAATTAATATGAGGTGAATTTTACAAATGGTTATAGTATAATTATGACTTTTTTTCACAAAATCATATAACTATGTTTTTTCACACAAAAATTATAAAACTTTAACTAACTCATACAAAAATCATAGTGACCAAAAAATATAACTTTTCAGTACTACTTTCCCATTCCATGGTTTTTTATTTTTTATTTTTGATGCAATAAATAATAATTGAATTAGAATAGGAATGATCCAACCCGACTTGACCCCCAACCCAAAACCTTATATATAAACTAAAATAATATTAAAAATCCCTCAAAACACATACTTGTATCTTTTATTTTTCTTTTCAAGATATTCATTCAGATTGATAGCATTTTTGTTTTAATTGCTCTCTAATTATACCTTTTATTTCTTTCTTCTGTTTTTTGGTCAAAATCTCATGCATTCCAAACTAAGCTTTTTTGTGAGGGAAGGATTCATTTTTAGTATTATTTTAAAAGATATAAATAGCTATTGGGTCAGATTGGAATTTGGATTATGTCATTCTTATTTTAAGGAAAAAGTATAAAAATTGACCGATCGGTCGAAATTAATTGCATTCGCTAGCTAAAAATTATATACAAAATGTATATTACATACATACATACATACATACATATATATATATATATATATATATATATATATATATCGGCTATTATTTTCTAGAGCAGCTAAAAATATATATTTTCTACTATAATTGGGTTATTATATATTAGACTGAAAATAGAAAACAAGAAAATCATAAATAAAAAATTACTACCGGAAAGTTGTGTTTTCTGATCACTATGAGTGAAATTAATTTTGTGTGAGAAAACAAAGTCATATGGCTTTCGTGAAGAAAAAAAAAGTCATAGTTATATGACTATTTGTGAAATTTATCCTATTAATACGTGATTGGTGAATTGCATGCGTGTCGTTATAGTGTTTCCAATGGGAAAAAAGGAAGCTATAGAGAAAAAACTAGCGTATTGCATTTGAGTTCCCACAAGAGAGACAACACATCATGCGTGCGCCATGTCATTATATGGTAGCAATTGATTAGATAATCTTTATGGAACACTGTATGGAAGTCCACTAATTTATGATAGGATCTTTGAAATATGCAATGTGAGAATATATATATATATATATATATATATATATATATATATATATATATATATATATATATATATATATATATATATATATATATATGTATATGTATATATGTATATATATAGTATCATCTTATGCTCTGTCATAGTCATATAATTCGTGTTTTAAATATGGAATATGCAAAAAATATTCAGAACTAATTATTTCTTGTACGAAATTGAATCTTCATGAAATCACAGACAACAAATTAATATATCACATAAGATGTTCCTTAGAGAAGAAATTATTACTTAGTAAAAGTTCCATGAAATTTGACTAATTGACAATAACTCTAGAACATTAAAAGATAGTCAAGGGTCAATTAGGGTCTTAAATTAGACAACAAAGGTAACCACCCAACATAAATTTGGCATTCAGACGGATAACACAATACTTATTCCAAGCCTTAATGATCACAAAATGGGACCAATTAATTTCATGGTAATGGAAGCTACACTTGGCTGGTGGAGGATTCTAAGTTTAGGTTTCTACCGAATAACCATCTTATTTGTCTCTAAAAAAGAAAAGTTTCATTTCAGTAAGATTGAGAAGGAAATAGTAACCGAAAATGTCTCTCATTTACTCCCACCACCTACCTGTTTCTTCAACTCTTAAACCTCCCAAACCCCCAGACATCTCTACACCTTCAAACACGACACAAACTTCCCAAAGTAATCCACCACCACGACCAATGATCATTGATACGCCTGACCTCCCTATCCCTCATACCGTTTCACCTCACAAATCCTACCTCCATACTCTAACCTCTATAACTCATAATTTCTCATCCCCTACTGACCATGACCCGCCAATAATTTCCATGCCTATTGAGGATTAACTGGAGGCCCCAGTAGCTGCCTCAAATTTTATCCCACTTTCACTAAAAGAAAAGAGTAGAATTTATAAACCCTGGCAACATGCAGTAATTGTTAAGGTTTATGGTCGAAAAGTGAACATCAAATACTTCGACAAAAAATTTATACTCTTTGGCAACTCACAGAAAACCTCCCTCTAATCGATTTAGGCTCTGGTTTTTTTCTTCTAAAGTTTCAGAAGGAAGAAAATAAAATTCGTGCTTTACAAAATGGCCCTTGGTTCATTTTGAATCATTTTCTCTCAGTTCGTCAATGGGAACCAAAATTTATGGCATCAGAGACGAAGATAAATTATTCCGCTATATGGTTACGTCTACCGGAATTACCTACTAAATTTTATGATTTTCATATTCTTCAGAAAGTGGGCAATAAGATTGGTAAATTATTATCAGTGGATAATTGTACCTCTTTAACAACAAGGGGTCGATATGCCCGACTGTGTGTTGAAATTCAGTTGGATCAACCTTTAAGCTCACATGTTTATATTGGAAATCACAGGCAAAACATCCTCTATGAAGGATTAAATTTGCTATGCATTAAATGTAGTCGAATGGGGCATAACCAAAGAGTTTGCACCTATTACATCCAAGATGCACCACCTTCTGATATTAACCTTCCTAATCCACAAATTAAACCTAATTCTACACAAAATCCATCAACAATAGAATGGAAAATAGTACAATTCCCAAAGAAAAAAAGTTTTACTAAATATAGCTATACCACTGTCGATAAATCCAATAACAATCCGGGGTTTTCAGGTAAGTCTTCCAATTTTCCTCCTCCAATTCTTCCATTTACACACTTAACTCTTAGAAACCCTAATACTATACCTACTACTCAAACACACACGCCACAGCCTAATCCATCTACTTTCAACAATAATACTTTTGCTTCATTAATTAACGAGGATTTAAAAATATCTGCTACACTACCTCCACAAGAAAAAGATGCACCAAGAACTCAAGTTCCTATTCAACCGGTCCACTCAAAATTTAGTCCACATTTTAGTCCACATTCAACATCTTCTCAAGGCCATGCAAATGGCCACGTAAGCCCCCTCCACATGCACACATCCTGTCTCACCACACCCTCACCAAATACCATAAAACCCTAATACATGACATACACGACACCATTACACCTCCTCTTCTCTCATCTTCCAGCCCTAACCCTAACTTTACAATTTCCATGCAAATAGGCAATGATTGTTTGCCCACCTCTTCACACAACACAAACACATTACCACCACATCAATCAATTCAACCGACCTCCTCCTCCATTGACACATCCTCCATTATACCTCTACTAAATCCGAACACAACTTCTCACAGTCCACCTACCAAAATAATTAATTCATCTTCCAAGCTCCACCATCAAAAAGATGTTCTCACCAAATCTCAATTACCTAAGGAGATACCACTCAACACTAAACCAGTCCACTCATCGTTTACTCCACAACCACACACCTCACTCTCTTCCTCCTCCACACTTGATCATGGAACCAAACACCATAGTTTACACTGCACAGACTCCTCGTGCACCAACGCAGCTCACTTCTTGGCTAGAGACAGGGCTACAAAGTCATGCTCTCACTTTCACGATGGAAGTCAACCACAAGAAGTGACCATCCTTATTAACCACCCCAGGGACCTGGCTCAGATAGTGATGAAGGGTATGCAATTAGGAATGGAGATTTACAGCAGGTACCATTGGTCAATGATCCAGGCTCCATACATTGCTCCATACCAACAACCTCCCCTACCAACACCATATTGAGACCCCCTTCGTCTTCATCCACACCTTCTTCAAATGCCTTTTTATCCCAACCCCCATACTGCCACTCCTTGGATACAGCCTTACTGGGATCCACTACCACCTCCAACCCCAGTTTCAACACCCACTCAATCACCCCCCACCGTCCCCCTCCAGAAGAACAAGACCAAAATTTGTAATTGGAACTAGATGCAACAGTCGCTTACAACAGAGAAACTCGACCAATTCATGCATTTCTAGATGGAATAAAAGTCTTTGTCCAGAAGGAGGAATACGAAAGAAAGATCTATATAAGGTGTCCTCAAAATCTCCTAACAACCTCATTCCGTCTAAGGCCCACTACTAATCCAGCAGTAGGGAAATATGCAATGCTTCTAATGCCCACTTTCGTCTTCAGAACAGGCCAGACAACCACTCAAAGGGGTCAAAGGGACAATCGTCTGTTTGATTATACTAACAGTCACATGAATTTTATTATTTGGAATATCAGGGGTGTTCATTCAGATGATTTTCGAAGAACGATCCTTACTTGACTACAACAGGCCAGCCCTAGTTGTTCTGCTGGAAGCCCTAGTTGTTCTGCTGGAAACTCACAGTAACAACCACCAAATGGTTATGGATGATTTTAATTTCACAGGCTTGATAGAGGTTGCAGCTATTGGCTAATCTGGAGGAATTGCGATATTGTGGTTGGCTGATGTGTTGCATGTGGAAGTTGTAGCCTCCACAGGTCAGGAAATACACTGTAATGTTCAGGTGATCCCCAATCCCTTTAAATTTTTGTTTACTGCTATTTATGCTAGTGCTCATTTATCTAACAGACAACTACTATGGGCAAATTTAATGTGCATGTTTGATAACTATAAGGGACCTTGGTTAATTGGGGGAGATTTCAATAAAATTTTAGAAGCAGATGATAAGTTTGGTGGCTTATCGATAAATAACTCAAGAACTAATAAATTCTTAAACTGAACTATTTCCACTTGGCCGATTTAGGTTATAAAGGGAGTCGATATACGTGGACAAATGGTAGACATCACAACAATAATATACTTGAAAGAATAGATCGTATTTTTGCTAATTATGCTTGGCTTAATCAATTCCCTCATACACTTGTTACACATCTTCCTCGTATTCATTCAGACCATTGCCCGCTTAAACTAGAATTGCATTACTGCCTTCTTCCAAGAAAAAAAAATATTTTGTTTTGAAACAATTTGGGCTTCCCATCCTACTTTTCCTTCATTAATTAACCAAGTTTGGTTAGAACATTTTCAATTACTCCCTGCTATTAATCAGTTTACTACACAAGTACAAGAATGGAATAATACTACTTTTGAAAATATATTCAAACGTAAAAAGAAGCTTATGGCTAGAATTAGTGGTATTCAATCCTCAATCCACTATCCTACAAGCATATTCTTACATAATTTAGAACGTACACTCACAGTGGACCTTAATACAATTCTAAAATTAGAAGAAGACTTTTGAAAACTGTCACGACCCAAACCCCGGTCGTGATGGTGCCCAACACATTGTTAAGCAAGCCCAACCATTCAACAACAAGTCTCAACTTATGATAATTCAGGAATTCGAACACAGATACTAAATTACTAAACCATTTTATCAAAATACTATAAGTACGGAGTAGTATACTGAAAACCAACAAAAAAATACTGGAACATAACCCAAAACAGGATCCGGTGTCACGATCACGAGCCTCTAGTATAGAGTGTCATCCTATAACAAGACTGTCTAAGAAACAGAATAATGAAAGATAGGGATAGGAGGGAAGGATCAAGGTTGCGAACGCCATGCAGCTACCTCGATGCTCCCGGTGAAATGCTGCTCAACTAGACAGGTCCTCCCTCAGACAGTGATGCACCTAAATCTGCACACAAGGTGCAGGGAGTAAAGTGAGTACTCCGACTCAGTGAGTAATAAGCATAAATAATAACTGAAGATAAGAAATCACTGAAAAACACAAGGCAACTATAACGGGCAGTACCAAACCTTTAACAGTAAGACCGGCAAGTCAATAAAGTAATAGTACAGAAAGAACCATGACAGGTAACAGGTAAGGAATGATGCAATGATGCAATGCAATGCAAATACCGGTACACTCAGGTACCCACTGCGGCGTGCAGTCCGAGCCAACCATATATTTTACGTCGACGGCGCTCACTGGGGGTGTGTACAGACTCCGGAGGGGCTCCTACGGCCCAAGCGCAAATAAGCCATCTCGTGGCACCAACCAGGCCCTCGGCCTCAATATCACATAGTACTGCTGCGGTGTGCAGCCTGAGCCATCCATAAATCAGAAATCACAATAAGCCCCTCGGGCACTTTTAAATCAGTAATCCACAGCCCAAAATATCATTTAAAATATCATATGAATTTTCAAGTTTAGAAAAAGGGGTTGAGTTTGCAAAAATAGTACATAAAACCTTGGAATGAGGTTAAACAATGTGCAAAGTATGCAAATCAGTGAAATCAATCTCTGGAGGATCCAAATAACCGGCACGAAGCCCAAATACAACAGTTAAATCCAAGTAAAGATG
Organism: Nicotiana attenuata; assembly: GCF_001879085.1. Classification (NCBI taxonomy): domain Eukaryota; kingdom Viridiplantae; phylum Streptophyta; class Magnoliopsida; order Solanales; family Solanaceae; genus Nicotiana; species Nicotiana attenuata. The sequence goes on from NW_017673249.1 coordinate 18,053, forward strand.
ATTTCCAACAAGTTCTAGTAGAAAAACACAGTAAAACATCACCGGGATGGACCAAGTCACAATCCCCAATAACCAACAGCCCCGCACTCATCATAGAGCGCGTGCCTCGCCTCAATATAGCGGTACGATGTGAAATTTCGGGGTCTCAAACCCTCAGTACATCATTTACACCCATTACTCACCTCCAGCCGGCCCAAAATCTAGCTCGCTATGCCTTTTCCTCTTGAATTGACCTCCTCGCGCGTCAAACCTGATCAAAACCACAAGGAATACATTACAATAGGCTAAGGGAATATAACCTAATTGAAAATACTCGAAAAACACCAAAAATCACGAAGTTGGCAAAACCCGAGGCCCGGGCCCACTTCTCGAAAAATTATAAAATTCACATCATCTGATTCCTCGTTTCGCCACGAGTCCATGCATATCAAATTTATCAAAATCGGAGTCCATTTGACCTTCCAAGTTCCATTTTTAACTTATAATTTCTCAAGCCCTAACTTACCCCATTTTTGATGAATTTCCACTAATTTCCATGTTAAATCTACCATAAACTCGAATAATTAGGCCAAGGGACTTACCTCCAATCGATTCCCAGTCGAAACTCTCAAAACTCCTCGCCCAAAGCTCTCAAGGTCGCTCAGCAATGGTGGAAAATACCCCAAGCTCGCGGATGAAATATGATATTTTAACCCTTCTGCCCAGTCGACTTTCGCTTCTGCGGTCCCGCTTCCTCTTATGCGGGACCGCTTATGCGGCCAAATTCCCGCTTTTGCGGATTCTCATTAAAAATTCCCATTCCGCTTTTGCGGCTAAAACTCCGCTTCTGCGGAGCTCCCTCCTATGACCAAAACCGCTTCTGCGGTTAACCGTCCGCTTCTGCGGACCCGCTGATGCGATTATCGTTCCGCTTCTGCGGAACTACCCTACCAGACCACGGACCGCTTTTGCGACCTTTCACCCGCTTTTGCTGAATCGCTTCTGCGGTCCATTTCCACAGAAGCGAAAATACCAGATACCAGGAATATGAAACTGCAACAAATTCTAAAAACTTCCCGTTTAACCACCCGAACTCACCCCGAGGCCCCCGGGACCTCAACCAAAAGCACAGACATGATCCAATACCCTATTCAAACTTGTTCCAATCTTAAAAACACATCCAACAACACAAAAATCCTCATTTCCCATCAATTTCAAGCCTAAGTTCTTCAAATTCTTCCGAAACTCACATTCAATCAAAAACCCAACCAAATCACCTCCGAATCACCTGAAATTTTGCACGCATATCCAAAATCACCTAACGAAGCTGCTGCAACTCTCGGAATTCCATTCCGAGCCCCGAATCAAAATCTCACCTACCAACCGGAATTCGCCAAAATACTAACTTCGCCAATTCAAGCCTAATTCTATACCGGACCTCTAAAATCACTTCCGATCACACTCCTAAGTCACAAATCATCCCCCGAAGCTAACCGTATCACCGAAAATCACATCCGAGCCCTCTAACTCATTAGTCAACATCCGGTTGACTTTTCCAATATAAGCCTTCCTTAAAGAGACTAAATGTCTCATTTTCTACCAAAACCAAACCAATTCGACTCTAACTCACCAAATGCCGATAATGGAACATGAAGAAGCAATAAACGGGGAAAACGGGGCAGTAACACATGAGACAACGGGTCGGGTCGTCACAGAAACTTAAGTCACGTGTTGACTGGGTAAACGACGGGGATGCGAATACAAAATTCTTTCATCTAAGTACTATAAATCGTAGAAGATTTAACCGTATTACAAACCTTCAAGATCAAGGAGGTAATTGGATAACGGACCCTATTTCTATTAGGGATAATATTACTACTTACTATCATAATTTGTTTCAAACTCAGCACCTCAGCTCCTATCAAAATACTTCTATCAACCCTTCAAATGTTTTATCATATGACGATCAATCTTCTTTAACTCATCCATTACAAGACTGGGAAATTACTAATGCTATACATTCCTTCAAGCCCCTTAAAGCACCAGGTCCGGATGGACTTCATCCATTTTTTTACCAAAAATAGTGGAATATCATTGGCAACTCAGTAAAAAAAAATTGTCATACGGCTTTCAACGAACATAAAATTGACCCCTCCATAAATGCTACTTTCATTTGCTTGATACCTAAGAATAAGAATGCTTCTACAATTTATCAATATAGACCAATTAGTCTTTGTAATACGATTTACAAAATTATTACAAAAATTATTGCAAACCGCCTAAAACCTCTTTTACAACATCTCATCAACCCCACTCAATCTAGTTTTCAAAAAAATAGACGGGCTGCGGACAATGCTATTATAGTACAAGAAATTATTACTCGCTTCCAAAAAATGAAAGGAAATAATGTTAATATGCTCCTAAAATTGGACTTAGAGAAAGCTTTTGATAAATTAGAATGGTCGTTTATACATTACTCACTATGCTCTCTTAATTTCCCACCCACCTTTATCAAGCTTATTATGTCTTTTATTACAACTAGTAATGTTTCAATACTGATTAATGAAATTCCTACTGAATACTTCCAACCCACACGGGGAATTAGACAAGGTGATCCTCTATCACCTTATTTATTTATCATATGCTTAGAAATGTTTTCACGAAGGATAAATACATCAGTTGATTATCGTAATTGGTCACCTGTCTCATTAGGTCATCAAGGGCCTCAATTATCCCATTTATTTTTTGCGGATGATATTATTCTTACTTCAAAGATAACTGCTAAATCCTGCCAAGCGATGGTTAGTACACTTACACGGTTTACTAGCCACTCAGGCCAAACAATCAATTTTGGAAAATCTAAGATTTTTTTCTCCAAAAATTGCTCTTCCACTCTTAGAAATACTGTCCTGCAACTGTTCCACATGGCTGAGGGAAAAACTTTGGAAACTACATAGGTTTTCCAATTTTTACTAGTCACCCAACAAAAATGTATTACCAGTTCTTAATAGAAAATTTTAAAACTAAGTTGGCGGGCTGGAAAATAAATTTTTTAACAATGGCAGGACGAACAACTTTAATACGTTCTACTTTAAACTTCCTTCCCAACCATATTATGCAGTATATCAAATTACCTTCTAATGTAATTACTTCACTCACTAGGTACCAAAGGAACTTCCTTTGGGGCACCACAATACATAAAAAAAAAATTACATCTTCGTAAATGGGCTACAATTACACAACCCTTGGACAAAGGAGGTTTGGGCATCCAAAATCTTACCTTTAAAAATCAAGCTCTCCATGCAAGTCTTGCATGGAGGCTTTTTCAAAATCCTAATCAACTCTGGGCACAAGTCTTATTGCATAGCTATATAAAACCTACTAGTATACACATGAAAAATACTTCGCCAATTGGCGTAATATAATGCAAGGATGGTCTTACTGTAAAATTGGATTTAAATGGAATTTAGCCAAAGGTCAACATGTAAAATTTTGGACGGATCCTTGGATTAACCAGAATACTTTAATTCGTCAATATATATATAGACCCCTTCCAAGAGCTGAGGAACATAGAACTGTTTCAAATTATTACTACAATCATACTTGGCATTTAGATCACTTGCCTTTTATATTACCAGCTCAACTACATACTATTATCCACAATGTTTACATGTCTATTCAACCTTCAACATATGATCAACTCTGGGGTCTTACACCAACAGGTTTGTTCACTGTTAACTCCATATATAATTCTCTTTCAACGACTATGAATACTATAACCAATGCTCCATTGCCAAACTATAGCTGGATTTGGAAATTACCAATTCCTCTAAAAATATCTCATTTTATATGGTTAGTCTGTCATGATAGGCTTCCCACAGCTGCATATCTTAACAGGATAGGTCTCCTCAATTCAGCTATTTGTACTCAGTGTCATAAATGCCCTGAAACATTACAACATATCCTTCTTGACTGTACACCGGCTAGAAAACTTTGGACTAACCTTCACATTTCCACAACTTCTCTAAATTCATTACAATCCTTTGATAATAAATTAATGCTTTTTAAGGTATTCATACACCAGAATTTACAAGTTACCCCCCACCCTCCCAAATATTTCGAATACCACATTGATCCCTTTTGCTTTATGGGAACTATGGCTTACACGAAATAAGAATACCCTGGAGCATAAAAAATTAGAATTAAATATCTCCTCCGTATATAATAAGGCTGCTGAATTCTATTATCTTATACACCATAGATGTAAGAATATTTCTACCATATCTCTATATGTTAAATGGCACCCCCCAGATATCCATACTTATAAGCTTAACATAGATGGCTCTTGCTCACTTAACAAAACGTGTGGTATAGGAGGTATCTTTCGAAATCAGCAAGGGAATTGGATTCTAGGTTTTGCCGGAACATCAATACCTGGAACAGCAATTCAAACTGAACTGCTAGCTTTGCTCAAGGGCCTAACCATTGTTGTCCAACAAAAGCTCAAACCACTCATCATTGAAACGGATGCACAGGCCCTACTCAGCTTGTTCAACTCCCAATCACTTCAATACACTAATATACTCAATGATTGCAGGTACTTACTCCTACAACTGGATAGCCCACCTCTCAGAAGTATTTACATGGAGAAAAATAGTGTTGCAGACAGTCTAGCCACCTATGGAACTCAGCATACAAAGGAACCCTGTATAATGTTTGAAAGTCCACCACTTTTTGTGACATCTTTCTATCAACAAGACCACCAAGGCCTACTGCGCAGATGGATGATCAAGTCTACAACTAGTTTATGTAATAGTCCTAGTACTAGTTTATCTACTCATGTAACTCCTTATGCTACTACTACTGTAGGTACTAATCCTTTTGCTATAGTTAATGGTTCCCATACAGGAACCTTAGGTACTGCTTCTAGGTTTGTAAATCTGATGCCCTTAAGGCATCACCTTAACTGCTCTCTACGAGCTTGATCATATATATATATCTATCTTTTCTACCAAAAAAACTTTGAAAATATATATATAGGCACTTCCGTCGTCACCTCCATTAAATCTATTGGTTAATTAAATCTATTGGTTAAACTTTCGTTCTAATTCATAGTTTATTAAGCCCATTAATCATGAAACTATGAAGGATTATGTATCTCTCCCGTAATGCGCATGCATAAGAATTATGATTGAGTCAACGAATTTTTTCGTGCTTTAAACGCATAATCACAAGTGCTTTTCTGTGTAATAAATGTTTATCTGCAAATGCTATGCATGTCTGTAATTGTAGCCCGAGGAGAAGCGGGGCGTGTGGTGGCAAAGTCATAGCCTGTGACGACAACTAAGGTCGTGGAGCTAGAATTTTTACTAGGGGGTATTAAAATATAAAAAAAAAATAAGTATACAAAGAAATCAATGAAATTAAATATTACTTAATTACGAAATGCAAGGCGAACGGGTGCCAAGTAACACCCCTTGAGATAAGGTGGCTCCGCCACTGTCTACGAGAATTACAGGAATGATGACCGTCTTAATCTTTTGACCCTGCTAGTTTCATGGGTAAATTTTCAAGTTTAATTTATTTTGTCCCGGGAGCAAAACTCTTGACATTTGAACTTGTAGTTTTGCCTATGGACCAAGCGGGAATCAAAAGTTCAAACGACCCATTTTCATGGTCATCGGGTATGATTTCTTCCTCTGAGTCTCAAACAAATTTGAGTCCTTAATTCTCAAATAAATATAAAATATTGAACCATGATTTTAAAAGTGTAACGGATTTGGTGAGAAAATTCATTCTTCCTCACCATAACAATGAAAGAGAAACTGAAATAATAATAACAATAACAATAAAATCTTTACAAAGATGTCACATTCCTAAAGAGGAAGCTCCAAATTAGATCCATTATGATTTTTCAAATCGACATTAAAGTTATGCATTCCCACAAATTTGTCTGCTTCTATGATAACGATGCAATGAAAAAAAGGACCACAACATCCTAAATCCTGTATTTTTGACACTCGAAGGGAGGGGTGGATTGACACTATGGGTGAGTTTGATATATAATTTATCTGATATCCTTACTTGTTTCGCCAAAGAAATAAATTTTTTGGATAATATTAGAATTTGAGATGAAAAATCGGGTTACTGATAATCAAGAGACCAAAATAATAATATTATCCAAAAAATTTATTTCTTTGGCGAAACAAATTGGTTCCGTTACCGGGAATCTGATAATCTATTCTTTTTAAGTTACATTTTATCTGTGGTTATCATCATGTCACATGACAATAATAACAGTGAAAACGCCTTGGGGAACCGTGACAATCAAATGCATCAAGATCAAGGAGATTTGCAGAACTTTAACGCGGTTCCTGCCCTTCAAAATTCACCGCGTCAATCTCGTGAAGGCACTCCTAAATCACATTCTGATGAGCAGGAGCAATCAGAACATTTTGAGGGACCAGAAGAAGCTCTGCAAAGAATAATTGATGCACGGGTTAACCAAGCTCTTCAAGCGCTAGTTAACCGGTTTCCTGCTGCGCCGTCCACACCTTCGCCTAATAACAATACGCTGGAGAATCCTCGTTCTGGCCTTGTTAATTCAAACGAAGGAACCCTCATTGAACCACGCGAAATGAATCCAGGTAATACAAATAGTTCTTATTTACACAATTTGGTACTAACTTTGCAGACACAACTCAAAGAACAAAACGAACGCATCGAGCAAATCCCTGGAGTTCCCCCAATAATCAAAGGAATAGATGCGGATAAATATTCACAACGACCTTGGAAACCGAGTGCTGCTCCCCTTTCAATCCCTAAAAAGTTTAAAATGCCCGACATTTCAAAATGTGACGGCACAACCGATTCACGTGACCATGTGACGGCATTTACTACAGGGGTCAAAGGAAATGATTTAACTAAGCAGGAGATTGAGTCCGTGTTGGTCAAGAAATTTGGTGAAACACTCACCAAGGGTGCACTAACCTGGTATTCTCTTTTGCGTGAAAACTCTATAAACTCTTTTGCTGAGCTTGCAGATTCTTTCATTAAGGCGCACTCGGGAGCATAAAAGGTTGAAAAAAGAATGGAGGACATCTTTAAAATCAAACAAGGGGATACAGAGTTGCTCAGAGATTTTGTTGAAAGGTTCTAACGCGAACGAATGACTTTACCCCGCGTACCAGATAATTGGGCTGCAATAGCTTTTGCGAGCAATCTGAATGTTAAAAGTTCTGAAGCCACGAGAAGACTTAAAGAAAGCCTTCGAGAGTTCCCTGCAACTACGTGGAATGATGTGTATAACAGGTACAGTACGAAGTTGCGAATCGAAGAAGATACCGTGCCTCGATTTCAGCATGAAGACAGAAGCAGTTCAAGAAGATCCGAAGCTGAAAAAAGATCAGGTAAAAATAGGTACGATCCTTATATGGGTCCTGCAGGAAAAGATTCACGAATAAAACAGGATAATCAACGATATGATCAAAAATCAAGAAACAAGGAGTCAGGCTCCTCATCGAGGTTTGCATATGTTCGAAACATACGCGGGGCACGAGATGATGATGGAAGTTTGAAGGCGAGATTTGGTGGATATAATTTCAATGTCACTACCTCTGAGCTCGTTGCTGTTTTAAGGAGCATGGGAGATAAGGTACGGTGGCCGAAGGAGATGCGATCGAATCCGAGCAAGCGCAATCCAGATCATTGGTGCGAATTTCATAATGATCACGGGCATAAAACTTNGAATGGAGGTAGGAATAGACAAGACTGGTGAAAGAACAGAAGTGGTCAATGCTGACAAGGAAACACATACAGTTGGCAAAGGAATGGATGAAGTAGGTGCGAATGAAGAAAGAGGAACTTCATCAAAAACAGGTCCGAGTCCGTCACTCTCAAAACCACTAGTAAAGAGATGCTGAGTTGATTCATTTGTGTCTCTTGGCACGGTATCCTCGTCTGAAGGAATCAAAACAGGCTCGGTGGTCGAAGTTTGAGCAGGAGTATCTTCAATCTCATCATCGTTAATGACTCGTCTCCTAATTCGTGGCCTAGCTATTAACAAGGTACCTTCCTCATCTTCATTCTTGGAACCTTCTCCTAGAGTTTTCCTTTTTTGAAGTAAGGTTCGAGCCTTGTCCAAGTCAAGTGCAGCATTACCAGACATGCGGATGGCCTTAGCAACATCAGCTGTCATTCCTTTGTTACCAAATCCTGATTAAAAGAAGGATACACAATCAACAATAAGGAAAAAATACTTAATGTGCAAAAAGAAAAGTGTGTAAAAAAAAACGATACCATGCGTTTTAACTCTCCAGCCATGTAAAGCAGAGATTGATTTCCAAGTTCTTTGGTCCTTAGGAGCAATCTTCAAAATTGAATCTACCCAACCACGAAAGTTGGGAACAGGTTCCACATCTCCCATGGTTGCTACAAAAAACCAAAAAGAGACGAAGTCAGAAAAAGAATCGAAATTCTCAAAAACAGATACGGTTTAAAAAAAAAAAAAAACTTACGTGCAAAATTCCACTTCTCAGGGAAGGGAATATTTGTTTCACCAAGTAAATCCACCGTACGCACAGCAACGTAACGGGCGTACCATCCACGATCATTGTCATCTTCTGTGCTCACCAAAACCTTCTTGCTTCTCGCGGTTAAGGTAAACACTCCATGACGTATTAAATTAGGATGGTATAAATGGATGAGGTGAGAAAAGGTGAAATCAACAGTGGCTTTGGTAGAAAGATATCTCAAACAAGCCACTGCTCTCCATACTAAAGGGCCAACTTGGGCCAAACAAATATTAAAGAAACGACAAAAATCGAGGATGACTGGGTCAATTGGGGGATTAAAACCCAAAGTAAAAGGGTAAGTACAAACAAAAGAGTACCCGATCCTAAAAGAAGAAATTCTTTGATTTATGGAAGGAATTGACATTCGAAGACTATTTTTCCAGTTACAGTCTCCTCTGATGGTAGGGATTGTAAGTTCGGTCACTAATGTAGGATAAGTATCAGTTTTTTCTAAACTAGCAACTTGCTTTTGAAGAGATTGTCTATCACTTACAAAAGATAAATCATTTGGTACGATTTCATCAACTAAAGGTTCCCTAGAAGAATCAGAAATTTCTTTACCTTTAGAAGAAGGAGTTTTCAGAATAGAACTCCTAGAAGAAGAGCCAGAAGAACCGCCTCGAGTAGATTCTAACCCTGTACGAAGTCTGCCTCCTCTGTCTCTTCTATGTCTAACAGGAGCATTGGGGAATTTGTCTAAAATTGGAACTCTTTTAGGGTTAGGGTTTGGAGACGCCATTGTTGAGCAAAGATAAATCGAAAGAGAGCAAAAGTAAAGAAGGAAAACGTTTGCTAAAGATTTATGGAGAAGAGGACAAAGGAAGAAAAGGTTAAGTATGTATATGATGGCAACCGTCAAACTTAGAAGAGTAATGATGGAAAGCCTATAATAAAGGCAACTATCACTTCGTGAAAAGTGGGATTAACGAAGCTTTGAAAAAGGGTGTAAAATAGCAGAATCAATCAGAAGGTGACACATGGGTAAAACATTAAATGGAAAAGACAATTGAGACGACAATATTGTCATACGCATTGATTATGGCAAAAATTCCTTTTTTACGAAGGTCCACTTTCCAATTATTTAATTGATAAATAAATGGAAAGTGGAGGGACTATCTGTATTGGGAAAAAAAGTTGAATTTATATTGAAGATGACGTGGCATGACACGTGGACTGGACAAGTGGTCAAAGCGTAACAGTTGGGAAAAAGGTACGGGAAATGACAGGTACGGGAAGAAGAAATGAAATAGGCACGAGAAGCAGTTTAGACACGAGTCTCGTACCAATTCGAAGTCATTTAAAGCCAGCAGGTCGAAAGGCATTGAAGATATGAATCTGAAGACAAAAAGGAGTCCAAATTCATTATTAAATACCTGATACGTTAGAAAATTGATATTTAATAGGAATGATTGTGTAACGGCTCATTTAATGTCATTTATTGTCCATAATTGTCTCATTAAAGCTTAGATTTATTTCCTTTACCTAGAATCAACTATAAAAGGAGGAAATTGTATTGGAAAAAGGACATGACTTACCTCATACTAAAATAAGAACTTTTGCTTACTGCTTTATTACTATTCTCAGAAAGCCTATTATTATTTTGGTCTCTTGATTATCAGTAACCCAATTTTTCATCTCAAATTCTAATATTATCCAAAAATTTATTTCTTTGGCGAAACACTGCCCAGACTCACCTTCGAATTGACCAAACGACTCCACTGATTGTGATGGTACTTCAAACATAGAGGTGTTTAGAGTAACCAAAGGTTGTTTTACTATCGCGTTATTCAATATCATTGCATTTTGAGCTTCCTTGATAATTTCTTTTATGTGCGGGCTGGAAAATTGCTAGTACATGGTATTAACTATTTTTTATATGGGATCCACTTGCTACAGAGGTCAATTTAAGACCCTCACTGCAAGTGATAATCCTGTTTGTAGTGAACAAACAATAAAACATTAAGTATGTCTCTCTAGTACCATGCGCCTTTTTTTTCCTTTTGAAGTTGGAAATGCATCGTCGTAAAATAATGAAAATAGTTTACGGCGTAATGTGTTGTAAATTCTCATTTCTATTCTTTTTTTTTTTTAAACTAAATTTAATTTAATGCCAAACTTTAGTAATATAATTTCTTATATCAGGTACTCTAGGAAAAGGACGAGGGCGAGAACTTAGATCTATGTGCTCCTTTGAAGAGTCTGAAAATGAGGAACGATCCTTTCATCAGAATGCTCATTATGCAAGTCAAAGTATGTCAAGACCTTCTAAGAGTACAAGATTAGACTCTACTGTGTTTGCTGCTCAAGGATTGCGAACAAAGAATATTAACTCTTTGGTTCATGAGAAAGAGAATATGCAAACTAATATTCTATTTTCTCCTTCTATTGATCAAGTTATGCAGTCCACCCAAACAGTTGAAACAAGTATGGTTTTTCAAATCTATTTGATCACGTGTTTATCATTTTTACAATATTTTCTGATGTTTATAAATTAAGCAAATATAGGTTCATGTACTGCTGGAAAGGTAAAAAAGGTTCGAGGAAGTAACAAGTGCAAAGAAGTTGCATCACTTGAAGTTGGAGAGAAGCTAAAAGTAACATTTTACAATAATCGAACGGTTGGAAAGAATAGTAATCTATTTTCGAGGCACGTGGGAAAAATAGTTCGTGACCGTAATATATGCCCGCTGGGAGTATCATCCTGGGATCGTATTAAGGAGGAAAAGTTAAATCACATGTGGGTAGTTGTGACGGTAACTGGATGGATTATTCCAATTTCTTCTTTGATTCCTCTTTTCTTACCATTCTTGGCACTTAATTATTGAGTTCTTATCAATTTTTTCACAAAGACAAAGTAAAACTATGAGTTCAATGTTTGAAATTGACAAAAATAAAATAAAGCTAAGGTTTTTTTTAAATTTTTATAATTTGGCCAGATCATTTCAAGACTCATTGTAGAACTATATTTTCCTCTATCACATGGAGTATCTAAGATGATTGGATATCAACCATTATTTTCCTCATGATATATTGCAGGATAAATTTGAGAGTGATGACATGGACATTCATCGCAATCATATTTTAGGATGGATGAAAGAGTTATGGAACAAATGGAGAGGACAATTGCATGCAAAGTATGTGAAGGGTAAGCCAATACAAGAGGCTCTTAAGAATGTGCCCAAGGGGGTAGACAAGAAACAATGGGGGTGGTTGGTAAAGGAACATTTTGCTACTGAAAGTTTTCAGGTTTGACATGATACCTAGTTGTGTAATTATATTTTATACTATTATCTTTTAACTGATAATTTATTTATAGCATTTGAATTTATTATTGTTGCTCAAATATAGGCGAGAGGTAATAGGAATGCAGCAAATAGAACTAAGTTGAAGATGCTTCATCGTATTGGTAGCAAGCCAATTAGAGAGATTATTTTTCAAAAGGTGTGATCGTCAAATCTATTTCTCATAATATTGAAGAGANTCCAAGTCAAGTGCAGCATTACCAGACATGCGGATGGCCGTAACAACATCAGCTGTCATTCCTTATTACCAAATCCTGAATTAAAAGAAGGATACACAATCAACATTAAGGAAAAAAATACTTAATGTGCAATAAGAAAAAGTGTGTAAAAAAAGGCGATACCATGCGTTTTAACTTTCCAGCCATGTAAAGCAGAAATTGATTTCCAAGTTCTTTGTTCCTTAGGAGCAATCTTCAAAATTGAATCTACCCAACCACGAAAGTTGGGAACAGGTTCCACATCTCCCATGATTGCTACAAAAAACCAAAAAGAAACGAAGTCAGAAAAAGAATCGAAATTCTCAAAAACAGGTACGGTTTAAAAATAAAAAAAAACTTACGTGCAAAATTTCACTTCTCAGGGAAGGAAATATTTGTTTCACCAAGTAAATCCACCGTACGCACAGCAACGTAACGGGCGTACCATCCACGATCATTGTCATCTTCTGTACTCACCAAAACCTTCTTGCTTCTCGCAGTTAGGGTAAACACTCCATGACGTATTAAATTAGGATGGTATAAATGGATAAGGTGAGAAAAGGTGAAATCAACAGTGGCTTTGGTAGAAAGATATCTCAAACAAGCCACTGCTCTCCATACTAAAGGGCCAACTTGGGCCAAACAAATATTAAAGAAACGACAAAAATCGAGGATGATTGGGTCAATTGGGGGATTAAAACCCAAAGTAAAAGGGTAAGTATAAACAAAAGAGTATCCGATCCTAAAAGAAGAAATTCTTTGATTTATGGAAGGAATTGACATTCGAAGACTATTTTTCCAGTTACAGTCTCCTCTGATGGTAGGGATTGTAAGTTCGGTCACTAATGTAGGATAAGTATCAGTTTTTTCTAAACTAGCAACTTGCTTTTGAAGAGATTGTCTATCACTTACAAAAGATAAATCATTTGGTACGATTTCATCAACTAAAGGTTCCCTAGAAGAATCAGAAATTTCTTTACCTTTAGAAGAAGGAGTTTTCAGAATAGAACTCCTAGAAGAAGAGCCAGAAGAACCGCCTCGAGTAGATTCTAACCCTGTACGAAGTCTGCCTCCTCTGTCTCTTCTATGTCTAACAGGAGCATTGGGGAATTTGTCTAAAATTGGAACTCTTTTAGGGTTAGGGTTTGGAGACGCCATTGTTGAGCAAAGATGAATCGAAGGAGAGCAAAAGTAAAGAAGGAAAACGTTTGCTAAAGATTTATGGAGAAGAGGACAAAGGAAGAAAAGGTTAAGTATGTATATGATGGCAACCGTCAAACTTAGAAGAATAATGATGGAAAGCCTATAATAAAGGCAACTATCACTTCGTGAAAAGTGGGATTAACGAAGCTTTGAAAAAGGGTGTAAAATAGCAGAATCAATCAGAAGATGACACATGGGCAAAACATTAAATGGAAAAGACAATTGAGACGACAATATTGTCATACGCATTGATTATGGCAAAAATTCCTTTTTTACGAAGGTCCACTTTCCAATTATTTAATTGATAAATAAATGGAAAGTGGGGGGACTATCTGTATTGGGAAAAAAGTTGAATTTATATTGAAGATGACGTGGCATGACACGTGGACTGGACAAGTGGTCAAAGCGTAACAGTTGGGAAAAAGGTACGGGAAATGACAGGTACGGGAAGAAGAAATGAAATAGGCACGAGAAGCAGTTTAGACACGAGTCTCGTACCAATTCGAAGTCATTTAAAGCCAGCGGGTCGAAAGGCATTGAAGACATGAATCTGAAGAAAAAAAGGAGTCCAAATTCAGTATTAAATACCTGATACGTTAGAACATTGGTATTTAATAGGAATGATTGTGTAACGGCTCATTTAATGTCATTTATTGTCCATAATTGTCTCATTAAAGCTTAGATTTATTTCCTTTGTCTAGAATCAACTATAAAAGGAGGAAATTGTATTGGAAAAAGGGACATGACTTACCTCATACAAAAATAAGAACTTTTGCTTACTGCTTTATTATTATTCTCAGAAAGCCTATTATTATTTTGGTCTCTTGATTATCAGTAACCCGATTTTTCATCTCAAATTCTAATAGTATCCAAAAAATTTATTTCTTTGGCGAAACATTACTGTTAGTTCTGTATTTGTAAAGTAATTCTGGAAAAGATAAAATAACATATAAACGGAAAATATAAACGAAACAAAAGTTAATCCGAAGACCACTGAATTCACAGTGTTTTCTTAAGGAATTAAATCCCCTCCTAGTACCCAAGGTTATGGATTATTTCCTCCCAGGATAAAACGAATTACACACTAGTGTAGTGGTACTTCAAACCCAGTGTTTCAGTGAACACAAAGTTCGGAAGCAAATCACACTTATTGTTGCTTTCTTTGAAGTTAAAAGTATGCAGAAGAAAGGGAAGAACTCAGAAAATCGTATGGAAAATCTGAGAGAATTGACTAGTATTTATAGCCAATGTTGGGCTGAAAACTAAAGAGGTGCAACTCTTCAGGATGGCTGTTTATGCAAAACAGTCATAGCATAAATGCCATAACATAAATGGCTATTTACGCAACAATAAATCGGGAATTCAAGAGGGAGGTTAATTTTCAGTTACAAAACCGAAAAACGGAAAACGGATAACTTAAAAACATTTAATATTCCGTTGGATTTAATATTAATATTAATATTAATATTAAATTCTGTTATTAAAACAGATATTTAATAACATTTCTGTTAATATTTATTATTAACAAATAAATTTGGTCCAAAAAATTAATCAATCAATCATTTGACCAAATTCAAATTCAAATCCGAATCCGAATCCAAATCAATTTGGTCCATAAAATCAATCAATCAATCATTTTACCAAATCTGAAGCCGAAGGCGAAGCCGAGCCGAGCGAGCGAGCGAACGACGACGACGGCGCGAGGCTTGCCTTCTTCTCAACTCTTTAAGAGCTAGAAGAAGAGCAATTGCTTATATACCCATCAAAAACCTCTTCCTCTTCCAATATGGAACAATGTCCCTTTGTCAAGGGGGGGGGGGGGGACTTAAAATTTCACTTAAAATTTTTATTTTCCCTCCATTTCCCATTCACCCTCTTTTTAGCCAATTTAGCTTAAAACCTAAACAATCCCCCACATGAATGGGGAATGGCTATATCACGGAAATATGCATGAAAAACTGTTTGATTCGCAAACAACGATTAATTGCATCTGAATAAGTAGGTTTCCCTTTGAACTTTTCGTAGTGAACTTATGTCGGATATACTCGGTCAATCGGTAGATTTTATATCTTTGAACCGTCGAACTTTGGTGTATACCTAGACAACCATAAGTCATGCAATCAACCCTTAACCGTCTTTGGTTCTCATTATTGTGTTCGTTTCAGCCATGAACACCGCCTGGTTTCATAAGTGCGTGGAGAACTGGCCTTACAAAATTCTCCTTGAAGCGATTAACACTTCACACTTACATAGGTGATTCCTAAACGTGTCATCCCGTATATACACTATTTGATATACCCCGTACAAATTTAGAAATCATTAAAAAGCCTTAATGCTTTATCCTTGGTACTTAACATTGTCTCATCACGAGAATGGACCAAAATTTTAGTTGACAATGTTGAACCGTCATTAATGACTTTGTTTGATCTCCTTGAACCTAGATCTTGGGATCTCCAATCTTCTAGATAGAGTTACCGCCACAATGACTTGTTCTCGGCCATAGTCCCATTCCCGTCGAAGATTTCTCAACTACCTCTCTAGTTAGGCCTTTTGTAAGTGGATCCGACACATTATCGCTTGACTTTACATAGTCAATTGTGATAATTCCTCTAGAGAGTAATTGCCTAACAATTTTATGTCTTCATCGTATATGACGAGATTTACCGTTATACATAACGCTCCCGGCCCTTCCAATTGCCGCTTGACTATCACAATGTATGCATATTGGTGCCAACGGTTTGGGTCAAAATGGAATGTCTTCCAAGAAATTCCAGAGCCATTCAACTTCTTCACCGATTTTATCTAAAGCTATGAACTCAGCCTCCATTGTAGAGCGGGCAATACAAGTTTGTTTGGACAACTTTTAAGATACCGCTCCTCCACCAATAGTGAATACATACCCACTTGTGGACTTAGAATCAATTGAACCAATGATCCAATTTGCATCACGGTATCCCTCAATTATCGCAGGATATTTACTGTAGTGCAAAGCAAAGCCCTGGGTATGTTCTAAATATCCCAAAACTCGTTTCATTGCCATCCAATGAGATTCACCTGGATTGCTCGTGTATCGACTCAATTTACTTATAGCATAAGCTATATCTGGTCGTGTACAATTCATGATATACATTAAGCATCCCAACACACGAGCATAATCCAATTGTGATATGCTTTGGCCTTTGTTCTTTGCTAATGCAAGATTCACGTCAATTGGAGTCTTTGCAACTTTAAACCCTAAGTATTTGAATTTTTCAAGTACTGTCTTAATATAATGAGATTGTGACAATGCCAGACCTTGAGGAGTCTTATGGATCTTAATCCCAGAATTAAATCAGCAACTCCCAAGTCCTTCATATCAAACTTGCCAGTTAGCATACGCTTAGTCACATTTATGTTGGCAATGTCATTATTCATTATCATCATATCATCTACATATAAGCAAACAATGACTATGTGATTTGGAACATTTTTACTGTACACACATTTATCACATTCATTTATCTTAAAACCATTTGACAACATTATTTGGTCGAATTTCGCATGCCATTGTTTGGGTGCTTGTTTTAGTCCGTAAAGGGACTTAACAAGTCTACATACCTTCTTTTCATTACCTGGAACCACAAACCCTTCAGGTTGTTCCATGTAGATTTCTTCCTCCAAATCTCCATTCAAGAAGGCCGTCTTAACGTCCATTTGATGAATTTCAAGACCATACACTACAGCTAATGCTACTAACATCCGTATGGACGTAATTCTTGTAACTGGAGAGTATGTATCAAAGTAGTCAAGAGCTTCTCGTTGTGTATACCCTTGACTACAAGTCTTGCCTTAAATTTATCAATAGTGCCATCATCTTTCATTTTTCTCTTAAAAATCCATTTAGAACCCAAAGATTTATTTTCAGGAGGAAGATCAACCAATTCTCATATATGGCTGTTCAATATGGATTCTATTTCATTATTGACTGCCTCTCTCCAAAACAACATTTCCGAAGAAGACATAGATTCTTTAAATGTTCGAGGCTCATTTTCCAATAAGAAAGTCACAAAATCTAGTCCAAATGAAGTAGACGTTCTTTAACGTTTACTACGTCTTGGATCCTCCTGATTAAATGTACTTTCTTTTGTTTCTTCCTGAGGTCATTTAGATCATTCACCAATCAACTCACATTCCTTTTTATACGGATATATATTTTCAAAGAACTCAGCATTATCTGATTCTATAACCGTATTATTATGAATGTCGGGATTTTCTGATTTATGAACCAGAAATCGATATGCTTTACTATTGGTTGCATATCCTATGAAAACACAATCAATGGTTTTCGGTCCTATTTTTACCCATTTGGGTTTAGGAACTTGCACTTTTGCCAAACACCCCCACACTTTAATATAATTCAAGTTGGTCTTCCTTCCTTTCCATTTTTCATATGGAATGGATTGAGTTTTGATATGGGGTACTCGATTTAGTATTCGGTTAGTCGTAAGAACGGCTTCCCCCCCACAAGTTCTGTAGCAAACCAGAACTTATCAATAATGCGTTCATCATCTCCTTTATTGAACGATTCTTTCTTTCCGCAATCCCATTGGATTGGGGCGTGTAAGGGGCCGTTGTTTGATCAATAATTCCATATTCTAAACATGTTTCTTCAAAAGGAGATTCATATTCACCACCCTTATCACTTCTTATAATTTTGATTTTCTTGTTAAGTTGGGTTTCAACTTCATTTTTGTATTGCTTGAATGCGTCTATTGTTTCATCTTTACTATTAAGTAAGTAAACATAGCAATATCGAGTACTATCGTCAATAAAAGTTATGAAATACTTCTTTCCACCGCGAGATGGTATTGACTTCATGTTCCAAATATCTATGTGAATTAAGTATAAAGGATTTGAATTCCTTTCAACTGACTTATAAGGATGTTTAACATACTTAGATTCCACACATATTTGACATTTTGATTTGTCGCATTCATACTTAGGCAATACTTCCAAATTAATCATTTTCCGCAAGGTTTTATAATTGACATGACCCAGACGTATATGCGATAATTCATTTGACTCAAGTAAGTAAGACGAAGCTGAAATTTTATTATTATTGTCAACAACCATTACATTCAGCTTGAAAAGGCCCTCAATGAGGTAACCTTTTCCTACAAACATTTCATTCTTACTTATTACAACCTTATCGGATACAAAGACACATTTAAAATCGTTCTTAAAAAGAAGTCCAGCAGAGACTAAGTTCTTCCTAATCTCGGGAACATGAAAGACGTTGTTCAAAGTCACCACCTTGCCAGAAATCATTTTCAGAAAATATCTTCCCACATCCTTCAATTTTTGGCGTTGCAGCATTTCCCATAGAAAGCATCTCTTCGGGTCCAACAGGAGCATATGTAGCAAACGCTTCTGTAGCGGCCCGACCGGTCGTTTTGAGCATTTGCACTTCGCTCGCTAGTTCTCGGGCATGACTAGCCCCGTATGATGTATTATATCTTATGTAAATCGTCGGTTTTGGTTTTCAGGATAATCAGAATAGATTTGGAAGAACAATTCTCCGCTTGAAGCTTTAAATTTGAAAGGTTTGATCAAGTTTTGACTTTTTAGTATTCGATCTCGGATTTGGATTTTTATGTTTGGTTAGCTCCGTTAGGTGATTTTGGACTTGGGAGCGCGTCCGGAATGTGATTTGGAGGTCCGTGGTAGAATTAGGCTTGAATTAGTGAAACTGGAAATTTGGTATTTCTCGGTCGGCAGTGAAAATTTTGATATCGGGGTCGGAATGGAATTCCGGAAGTTGGAATAGGTTCGTAGTGTCATTTGTGACTTGAGTGCAAAATTTAAGATCAATCGGACTTGATTTGATAGGTTTCGGCATCGAATGTAGAAGTTGGAAGTTCTTAGTTTTATTAAGCTTGAATTGGGGTGTGATTCACGGTTTTAGCATTTTTGATGTAATTTGAGGCATCGACTAAGTTTTTGTCATATTATGGGACTTGTTAGTATACTTGGTTGGGGTCCCATGAGGCTCGGATAAGTTTTGGAAGAGTTTTTGAAAGATTTTGGCCTTTTGTGCATAAGCATGTAATGATCCAAAGGTTCATTTTTAGTTCTAGAGATAGATATTTGATTTTGAGACTTCCGGGGTTTTGATAATGAATTATAGGAGTTATCTGGAAAGTTTGGTCTAATTTCATCAAGTCGCGATTGGGTTTTTAACGCGAATTATGAGTTAATTGTTTAACGAGCGAAATGGGTATCGCACTGAGCAAATGAGCTCCGAATTGAGTTTCGATTGAAGGACCATGTTTGTATTATTATTTTGTGACTCATAGGAACAAGAATCATCGAATTCCGAGTTCGTATGATGGAGTTAGAGCCTTTTTAGTGAAATTAAAGACTGCTGGTGCATCAGATCTGGTGTGCACCTTTAGCGACCAGATTTGACCACTTTTAGCGACGGGAATTGGCTTTTACCGACCAGAATCGGTTTTATTAATGTTGTTCTGTCTTTTTAGCTCATTTTGACATTTTTTTTGGTGAAAGAACACGGCTTGGGGCGATTTTTGAGCAAGAAATCATGGGAAATCTTGAGGTAGGTCACTTGTATCATTTCTACTCCATAATATTGAATTATCATCGAATAATCCGGCTAGATTACATGTTTTTGAGGTGTAAATTGGGGATTTGTACCTAGGGATTTGAAAATAAGATTTGAAGATTTGGAGGCCGAATTGTTATCAAAATTTAGTACTTTTGGTATGGTTGCACTCGTGGTTGAATGAGTTGTCGGATTTTGTGAGTTTCGTCGGATTTCGAGGCGTGGGCCCGGGGGTCGGGTTTGGCCAATTTCGGGATCTTTAATTTAATTTAATAATTTTTGCATGAGATTTATTCCTTTAGCGTGTATTAATGATGTGATACTGATTTTGAATAGATTCGAGACAATTTGAGGTCGGGTCGAGAGGCAAGGGCATCACAGGCTAGAGTTTTGTCCGGTTTGAAGTAAGTAATGATTGTAAATCTAGTCCTGAGGGTATGAAACCCCAGAATTTCATGCTATTTTGATAAATGAGGTGACGCACATGCTAGGTGACGGGCGTGTGGGCGTGCACCAGTAGGGATTGTGACTTGGTCTGTCCCGTGGCAACTGTAAAGTTGCATATTTTGATAAGCTCTCTATGATATCCTTGTGTTTTAGAAATGATTCTGTTAACTTGGGATGAATGCCATGTTTGGGGCCTTGTGCCGTACTGTTTGGACCCTCAGGGGTATTTTACTACTATCCTCATACTATTTTGATTCGAAAGCATATCCTCAGTCATGATTTTTACCTGTTTATGGTTTGATTCAGTTTCATTACTCTATTTTTAAATATATGAAAGTTGTTTGGGCTAAGTTCCCTGATTTTTTACTGAAATGCCCGAGTGGCTTGTGAGGTTGATGACTGAGAGAGGCAGAGGGCCTGNTATATATATATATATATATATATATATATATATATATATATATATATATATATATATATATATATGTATGTGGATCGGACTGCACGCCGCAACGATATAGCGCTTGGGCTGTAGGAGCCCCTCCGGAGTCTGCACACCCCCAGTGAGTGCAGTCGACTATATATTTATGGATCGGGCTGCACGCCGCAGTGGTTATTATAAGGTGAGCGTGAGTGCTGAGTGTGAGCGCTGATTGATGAGAGTTGACTCACGAGTGATACTTTTCCCGAGGGGCTTGTTTTTATGAAATTACTGTTTTCACTCTATTATTATACTGAGCCTCTACTGAAAATGTTGAACAAATGTTTTAAACAACTTTCATTGAAACTAGAATTTTTACGAGGTGTTCGGAATTTAACTGCTGATTTGAATCTTGTTATTTCCACTGAGGTTTTTATGTTATGAGATGTATATGATTTTAAATGCTCGTCACTACTGCTCAGTCTTTATTTACCTTTATTACTTACTGAGTTGGCGTACTCACATTACTCCCTGCACCTTGTGTGCAGATTCAGGTATTTCTGAACCCGGTAGCGGGTGTTGATTACCCAGTGGCAGGTTCATCGGAGTTAGCAAGGTAGCTGCCTGGCGATCGCAGCCCTGCTTTCCTCCCTCCTTATTCTCCCTTAGTTGTATTCAGTGATTTTTCCGGCCGTCTTAGCCTTGATGTTGTTAGACGGTTGTAGTAGATGCTCATGACTAGTGACACCCCGATGTCGGGCTTTCTTTCTGCACCGTTGTTTTGATTTAAACTCCTTATGAAGGTTTATTGTTAAATAGCCTTCATTTTTGTCTTAAAAATGAAAATGTTGATTGGTTTTTGTAATGTGTCGGCTTGCCTAGTACCACGTTAGGCGCCATCACGACAGGGTCAGATTTGGGTCGTGACAACTTCCTTAATTAGCACAAACATGGCGAGTGGCTCCAGAATCAATCCACCACTCCTTAGGATTTCCCACCAGGTTCCATTCAGAAAGCATAGCACACAAGTCATCAACATCTTCATGCTTTT
This sequence comes from Nicotiana attenuata, assembly GCF_001879085.1. Classification (NCBI taxonomy): domain Eukaryota; kingdom Viridiplantae; phylum Streptophyta; class Magnoliopsida; order Solanales; family Solanaceae; genus Nicotiana; species Nicotiana attenuata. Next base: position 39,827 of record NW_017673249.1, read on the forward strand.
CAAACATGTTTGACTTGACCCTTCTTCTTGTCTTTCTTCGGAGCACGACAATCTGTAGATTTGTGTCCAGCTTTCCAATAGTTGTAGCACTTTCCGTTGAACCGCTTCTTGCTTGGGTTGCTTTTCGGTCCAGAAGCCTGCTTCCTGTTTCTCTTATTTTGAGAAGTATCCTCAATAATGTTTGCTCCCATTATTGTTGAGTTTCCACTGCCTCTCTTTTTAGAAGCTTTGTTGTCCTCTTCGATTCTCAATCGAACAATGAGATCTTCAAGGGATATCTCCTTGCGTTTGTATTTCAAGTAGTTTTTGAAGTCCTTCCACAAAGGAGACAACTTCTCAATCATCGCTGCTACTTGGAATGCTTCATTGATGACAAGACCTTCAATGAAAATTCTGTTAGTAAAAATACTAAAATTACTACTTTCAACATCAGTATTAATTCTATTTATACCTTCAATAGGGAGATCGTGAATAATCACTTGCAATTCCTGGACTTGGGTAATAACAGACTTGCTATCTACCATTTTTGTAGTCCAAAAATTTAGCAGCAATGAATTTCTTCAACCCGGCATCTTCAGTTTTGTATTTCTTTTCAAGCGCAGTCCACAATTCTTTTGACGTCTCCACACCACTTTAGACGTTATATAGATCGTCCTCCAGTCCGCTAAGAATATAATTCTTGCATAGAAAATCAGAATGCTTCCATGCCTCAATCACAAGAAAGCGTTCATTCTCTGGAGTTTCATCAGGCAGAACAGGAACATCTTCCTTAATGAACTTCTGTAGACTTAAAGTAGTTAAGTAGAAGAACATCTTCTGTTGTCAACTCTTGAAATCAATCCTGGAAAATTTTCCAAGTTTTTCTGTCGGTGCCAACGCCGGTGTTTGGCTTGTCGATGCGTTGGCAGTCACCATCGGAACAGCCTGGTTCCCGTTACCATTAGTCATTTCTGTAAAAGAATGACACAAGCAAACGTTACAATCACGTAGAATTTTGATCTACAACGGAGTAGAAAACCACAAAGGTTTTAATCTCCAGAACAGTGAATATAACTCAAATACAGAAAATTAAATTCCTTAAGCTTGTTAGTAAACTGTATTTGTAAACTAATTCTGAAAAAGATAAAATAACATATAAACAGAAAATGTAAACGAAACAAAAGTTAATCCGAGCCCACTGAATTCACAGTGTTTCCTTAAGGAATTTAATCCCCTCCTAGTACCCAAGGTTATGGATTATTTCCTCCCAGGATAGAACGAATTACATACTGGTGTAGTGGTACTTCAAACCCCAGTGTTTCAGCAAACACAAAGTTCGATAGCAAATCACACTTACTAATGTTTTCTTTGAAGTTAAAAGAATTCAGAATAAAGGAGGAGAACTCAGAAAATCGTACGGAAAATCTGAGAGAAAGGACTGGTATTTATAGCCAATGTTGGGCTGAAAGCTGAAGAGGTGCAACTCTTCAGAATGGCTGTTTATGCAAAACGGCCACAGTGTAAATGCCATAACATAAATGGCTATTTACGCAACAATAAACCGGGAATTCAAGAGGGAGAATAATTTTTCAATTACAAAACCCAAAAACGGAAAATGGATAACGGAAAAACGTTTAATATTCCGTTGGATTTACTATTAATATTCTGTTATTAAAACAGATATTTAATAATATTTTTGTTAATATTTACTATTAACAAATAAATTTGGTCCAAAAAATTAATCAATCAATCAATCATTTGACCAAATCCGAAGCCGAGCCGAGCGACGACGACGGCGCGAGGCTTGCCTTCTTCTCAACTCTTTAAGAGCTAGAAGAAGAGCAATTGCGTATATACCCATCAAAAACCTCTTACTCTTCCAATATGGGACAATGTCCCTTTGTCTAGGGGGAAACTTAAAATTTCACTTAAAATTTGTTATTTTTCCTCCATTTCCCATTCACCCTCTTTTAAGCATATTTAGCTTAAAACCTCAACACTTGCACCGCTACACACAACACAACTTGCAAGCGTTCTTAATTTTAGCCTGAAAAATTACATGTCTCTTGCCCCGAACTTGATTGGCCTGCATCTCTTCCATGGCATTCAACTTGCATGGGAAAAAGAGCTATATCCACTAGAAGTGGAAACAGATGCAACCCAGGTAATTAACTTCATCAACCATGGTTATGCCACTTATAACACTCTTATAATTAATTGCAGGTGGCTGGTATCCAGAATGGACATGCTAGTGATCAGACATTACTTCAGTCAAGTGAATGAAGTAGCACTATCTTTTGGCCAAGGAAGCATCAAGGCATCCAAATATTAAAAATTTAGTCGTCTAGCTATCCAACCACCTTATGTCACGACCAGGATGCTGGCGGACAAAGTTGGTGATCCAATGGCATTAAGCTTGATAACCTTAATGCCATGCACGTCCTCTCGCCAGTATGTAATGATCCAATGGATCAACTGTTATTACTTAGTATCTAATGAATAAATATTTCCAGTTTTTTAAAAAAAAAATAGTAAAAAACTTGATTAGCCTGCCAGCGTTCTGGATTTTTTATTATTGAAAAAACAAAAGATTTAACTTTGATGTAGAGTGTCGACTGAAAAGGTATAAGTTTTTAAATATTATTAGCGTAAAGTAATTTGCAACAATAAGTTTGCTTATACTCCTAGTAATTTTAATTAAAAAATACTACTCCTTTTTTAGTCCGGCTAAAAAGAACGGTATTATTTTCTTTTGCCAATTCAGAATTTTATTTTAGCAACATTTTACATACCCTTTTTGTCTATTTTATGTGAAGGCATATAAAACAAATAAGACTATTAAAATTTATGATCTTAAATATGTTATAATATTTTTATAGCTACATTATCATCTCATTAAAAAAATAAAAAAAAATTAAAGATGAATTATTTGTAAACACAAATTTTTTGGGAATGGACTAATTTCACAACTAACATTGGACAAATAGAAAAGAAAAAAAAATCAGTTTAACCGTTCCTCTGTGGGAGAGAGTGTCTGTCAGTGTGTGTGTAAGAGAGAGAAAGAAAGAAAGAAAAAGGGGATAGTTTGCACTTTGCACTTTATGCTCTTCAAGTTCTATACTTTGTTGTAGCAAAAAACGAGGCTTTGTTTCTTTCTCTCTTTCCTTCTCTATATTAGCCAAAAAGTTTTATTGTGTGGCTCACAAAATTTATCTTAGTCGTGTGAGATTCCTGGACCCCAAATTTTAAACTTTTGGGTCCATAAAATCTAACTCTATAAAATTGTGAGACAAAAAAGATGACTAATACAACTAATAGTGTTACTAGTACGAGGCACAAAATAAATTTTTTCATATTAGCCTTGTAGTGTCTTGTGCTAAACATAAAAGTGATTGCTGTCTCTTCCTTGGTCTTTGCTTCCTTTTTCTTCTCCTACTATATACTGCAATGCGAATGCGTGTGTAAATTCTACTGTAACGTTATCATAGATTAGTGATTTTGCCAACAAAGAAATAATCTTTGAAGAGTGCTCATTCTCAAGTTGCTATATCTGTATTGGGGAAAATTGTATTTATATATATGGTGACGTGTCATGACACGTAGACTGGTCAAACAGTCAAAGAATTAAGGTTGGTTAACAGATACGAGCAACAACAGATACGAGCAAGTTAAATGGAGAAGGCACGAGCAATCATACAAGTAATTCAATGCTCGTACCTATTCAAGACATTTAAAGGTCAAAGATCGTGAAGAGTCAAAGGAATGAATCTGACAGCAAAAAAGAGCCCAGATACAACATTTAATAAGTATTAAATACTGGAAACGTTAGAGAATATGTATTTAATGTATATGATTGCATAACGTAACATTTAAAGTCATTAATTTCCCATAATTGTCTTATTATGACAAAGGTAAAGTCTGTATTCTCAAAATGGCTATAAAAGGGAAAGTCACAAACAACTGTAAGCACGAAAAAAAAATACTATTGGAATATACTTTGATTTACTTGCTTTCGGATTATATTATTCACAAATTTCTTTCTTTATATATTCTTTTCCGATTATTAGTAACCCGAGTTCTTCTAAATTCAAGCTTTGACCTAAAATCTAATTTTTGGTTAAACAGTTAATATCTAAGACAAGCAATCCAAAGGCCAAACATTCGAATGCTGAATCAACTCTCCTCTAAAAATGATATTAAGGAATTCACATAAGCAATCATAAATAGTTAATATGACCACCAAAGCTAGTAAACCATCAACCCGTAATTGATTGGACAAGTCATCCCCCTTAATGAGGAAGATAAGACATGAGATTATCAGAGACGGGGAAAATAAGAGAACAGAGAGAATTAATACCAGAGATGGTCCAGCCCTAACTTTGTTCCAAGGCGAGTGGAATATGTTGTGCCGAGATGAGCGCACCATTGTAACGATCCGATCGGTCATTTTGAATATTTGTACTTCGTTCGGTGGTTTGAGGTCTTGAGTAATTTCATATGGTGTATTATGACTTGCGTGTATTGTCGGTTTTAATTTTCAAGTGGTTCGGGATTGATTTGGAAGAATGATTCTCATTTTGGAAGCTTTAAGTTGGAAGAATTGACTAAGTTTGACTTTTCTGTATTTGACCTCGGATCCGAGTTTTGATGGTTTCGTTAGGTCCGGATGGTGATTTTGGACTTGGGCATATGCCTGGATTTGCATTTGGATGTTCCTAGAAGGTTTTGGCTCTACTTGGCGAAAGTTGGCAATTTGAGGGTTTGAAAAGTTCATAGGTTTGACCGAGAGTTGACTTCGATGTTATCAGGTGTGGATTGTTGTTTCAGAAGCTAGAATATGCTCATTTTGTCATTTGGAACATGTGTGCAAAATCTGAGGTCATTCTGAGTTGATTTGATATGGTTCGGCATGAGTTTTGGAAGTTGAAGTTCCTTAAGTTTGGTTTGAGGTGCGATTCGTAGTTTTGATATTGTTATGTGTGATTTGAGGCCTCAGTAGGTCAGCGTTATTGATGATAGGCTATAATTGCGTATTTTAGTCGATTATTACACTCTATTTTACTGCACTTTAGTTGAGTTTAAGCTTTAATCGCTTGTGTTTTGCACTAACGATGTGTTTTATGCCTTGTAGGAGTGATTCCGAGCTATATAGATGTTATGGAATGAATTCAAGTGTTTTGGAGCTTTGAAGTCTGAGTAAAAGCCTGTCACGACCCAACCCCGATCGTGATGGCGCCCAACACACTGCTAGGCAAGCCCGACCATTTAGACAACCTTGACCGATTAATCACGGAGGATAAATAAATATTCACAACTAAAATACCAAATTAAACGCGGAATTTCTGAAATAATTTCTAACATTCGAAACCCCAAATAAAAATACTGATCAGCCCACAGAATCTGGTGTCACGAACATGAGCCTCTAATACAGAATATTCACCTATCACAAGTCTATCTAGGAAAAATGCGAACAAAAGGATAAAGATAGATGGGAGAGATCAAGGCTGCGAACGCCATGCAGCTACCTCGATACTCCCGGATACTGCTGCTCAGCTAAACAAATCCTCACTCACCCTGTGGTGTACCTGGATCTGCACACAAGGTGCAGGGAGTATTGTGAGTACTTCCAACCCAGAAAGTAATAAATATAAATAATGTCTGAGGATAATAAATCCCAAATAAACACAAGGTAAAGCTATAAATACAGTAAAACAGCGAAGACAATTATAATAATACCACAACAGATAAAGAATAAATGACAATTAAAATATGCAATGCAACACATAAACCGGTACTCTCCAGTACCCCGCTGCGGCGTGCAGCCCGCTCCATTTATTTAACGTCGACAGCGCTCACTGGGGGTGTGCAGACTCCGGGAGGGGCCCCTTACGGCCCAAGCGCAATAATAAGCCATATCGTGGCATCAAACAGGCCCTCGGCCTCATATCAATATCAATGTCATACCACTGCGGCGTGCAGTCCGATCCCATACTCAGTCCAAAATCACATAAGCCTTTCGGCACAATAATATAAAAATATTCAGCCCAAACTTCATTTAAAAATATTACTTTAGTTTCTACTTTTAGAAAAATGGCTGAGTTTACAAAAACAATGTTAAATACCAGGACTGAGTTCAATATCTAGAAATATGGTAAGAAACCAGTAAAAATAATCCCTGAAGGATTCAAGTAGTTGGCACGAAGCCCAATTATGACAATTAATCCATTTTTATAAGGATATCACAAAACTACAATCAATTAGGTAGTAATTTTATTAAGCGGGACGGACCAAGTCACAATCCCCGACGGTGCTCTACCCCACGCCCGTTATCCGGCGTGCAAGTCACCTCACATAGCACTACATTGTGCAAATTCGGGGTTTCAAACCCTCAACACAACATTTACATTTATTACTAACCTCAAGCTGGCCAAAGTCCTAGCTTGCTATGCCCTTGCCTTTCGAATTAACCTCCTCGCGCGTCGAATCTGACCAAAACCACAACGAATACGTCACAATATGCTAATGGGACAATACCCAATCGAAAATAATCGAAAAATAGATAAATTCCCGAAATTAGCAAAAACCCGAGCCCCGGGCCCACTTCTCGAAAATCAAAAAATTTACCATCAACGGATTCCTTATCTCGCCACGAGTCTATACATACCAAAAACTCTCAAATCGGACCACAAATAGCCCCTCAAATCCCAAATTTAGAATTTCAATCTCAAGCCCTAATTTCTTACAATTTGGCTAAATTCTCAAGGATTTCAAGGATGATTCTACCATATAATCATGTTTTTAACTCCTAAAACTTACCTCCAACAATTCCCAGTCGAAACCCGCTTCAAATGCTACCAAGTAGCTCTCAAAGTGCTCAAAAATGGCGGAAAATGCGTTTGGGGTCGCGGATGAACTGTTTTTAACATTCTGCCCGGGCACTGTGGCTAACACTATGCGATCGCATCCAAGCTCCTGCGATCGCATAGCACAAATTTTCCAAGCCTCCAAAATACCCTATGCGATCGCAACTGAACCTCTGCGATCGCAATGCACCATCCAACGACACTGTGCGATCGCAACACTTCTCATGCGATCGCATAGCACAACCAAACAGCCCCTATAATTCCTTCTATGCGATCGCATAGAGCAAAATTGCTCTGCACTGACTGCTGCATTTTTGCAGCATTTTCAAACTTCAAAAATTCCCGTTAGCCATCCGAAATCACCCCGAGGCCCCCGGGACCTCAACCAAAAGCATCAACGCATCCTAAAACGTCATTCAAACTTGCTCCAATCATCAAAACACCTCAAACAACACCAAAACCACCAAATTACATCGGATTCAAGCCTAAGTTCTTTTAAAACTTCCAAAACACGCATTCGATCAAAAACCTACCCAAAACACGTCTGAATGACCTGAAATTTTGCACACATATCCCAAATCACCTAACGAAGCTACAACAACTCTCGAAATTCCATTCCGACTCCTGGATCAAAGTTTCACCTATCAACCGGAAATCGCCAAAATACTAACTTCGCCAATTCAAGCCTAATTCTACACCGGACCTCCGAAATTACTTCCGATCACACTCCTAAGTCACAAATCATCCCCCGAAGCTAACCGAATCATCAGAATTCATATCCGAGCCCTCTAACACATAAGTCAACGTCCGGTTGACTTTTCCAAAGCAAACCTTCCTTAAAGAGACTAAGTGTCTCATTTCCTTCTAGAACCAATCCAAATCAGTTTATTCACACCAAACACTGATAATGAAGCATAAAGAAATAAAAAATGGGGAAAACGGGGAGGTAACTCACGTGATGACGGGCCGGGTCGTCACAAAGCCCAAGAAATTAAGCCGGGATCGTATTCGGGGATCAACGGATGATAGAGCAACAAAACGAAGAATCGAGTAGGCATATTGCGCACTGTCTAGTAAAATGCACATAACTATTTGTTCAGAACTCCATTTGGGCTCCACAATATATGGTTGGAAAGCTAACTCAAAGGGCTACAACTTTCATGTTTTACGTGTTTCCAAATTCCAAACGGAACAGGGTGAAAAACGCGGTCGAAACCGCGACCGCGGACCTGAGGCGGGCTGAGGCAGTATACCTGCCATATACCGCGGTCGTACCGCGGTTTTACCGCGGCTGCGGCATCCAGACGTGGAAAAATTGTCCTTTTTTGCGTAGGAGAAGGTATAATAGTTTGGGCCCGACCCAACTTGGTATATATACATGGAAAAACGGTATTTTTGGAGGTTGGGATATATTTTTGACACAGATTCGACTTAAAGAGGCAGAGACACAATAGGAGCAAGGCGGGGAATTCGTTTTTCCTTTCTCTTCCTCTTTTCATTGTTGGTTATGACTTTTAGCATTGTAGTTTTACATACTATTATGAATAGCTAATTTGTTATCTAGGGTTTTGATGGAACCTTTTGTAGGATAAATTCTTGTTATGTTTTTATATAATTGACCCGTAGTATTTTCTCTATTTGTTCAACTATATTATTCTTGTGGTTGATTGAAGGGCCCTCAATTAGCTGTGCCTATTTAGTATGTATTACTCGGGAGAGAGTGCATATTTAGGTAGTTGTTGAACAACATCACTCCCGACGTATGTGAGGAATCGACTCTTATCCTGTTTTTATTTGCCTTGATGATGGACGTGCTGACGCGGCACATATAGGGGGAAGTGCCATGGTGCATGCTATTTGCCGATGATATAGTGTTGATCGACGAGATGCAAAGCGGGGTCAACGCAAGGTTGGAGGTTTGGACGTAGACCTTGGATTCTAAAGGTTTCAAGTTGCATAGGACTAAAACAAAATATTTAGAGTGCAAATTCAGTGACAGGGCTCATGAGTCACACGCGGATGTGAAGCTTGATACTCAAGTTATCCCCAAGAAAAGTAGTTTCAAGTATCTCGGGTCTATTATCTAGGGTAATGTGAGATTGACGAGGATGTCGCACATCGTATTAGAGCGGGATGGATGAAATGGAGGCTTGCGTCCAGCGTCTTATGTGATAGGAATGTGCCGCCAAGACTTAAAGGTAAATTTTACAAAGTGGTGATCCGACCAAATATGCTATATGTGGTGGAGTGTTTGCCAATTAAGAACGCACATGTACAGAATATGAAAGTAACAGAAATGAGGATGTTGAGATGGATGAGTGAGTATCACAGGAGAGATAAGATAAGGAATGAAGCTATTCGGGACAATATAGGAGTGGCCTCCGTGGAGGACAAGCTGCGGGAGTCGAGGCTGAGATGGTTCGGGCACGTAAAGAGGAGAAGCATTGATGCTCCTATCAGGAGATGTGAAAGGCTGGACATAGCGGGTTTGAGGAGAGGTCGAGGTAGGCCAAGGAAGTATTGGGGAGAGGTGATTAGATATGATATGGCGTGGTTTCAACTTACTGAGGACATGACCCTTGATAGGAAGGTATGGAGGTCGAGGATTATGGTAGAAGGTTAGTAGGTAGTTGTAAGTTTCTCCTTTTCTTACCAGTTACTTTAGTAGCATTCAGGTTCCTGCAGGTTCTTAAGTAGATCGTTACTTTGTCATGTGATTTAGTTCGCTTCTGTTATCGTATTTCCTGTTGTTAGTGTTTAGTACTACTAATTCCCCTCCCCCCTCCTTTTTCCCTTTTCTCTTTCTTCTTCTTCTTCCTCCTCCCTCATCTTCTTCCTCTTCTTCCCCTTCTTCTTCTCACTTTTTCTAAGCCAAGGGTCTATTGGAAACACCCTCTCTACCTTCGCTAGGTAGGGATAAGGTTTGCACACGCACTACCCTCCACAGACCCCGGTTGTGGAAATATACTAGGTTTGTTGTAGTTGTTGTTGTTGAGTTATCTATGCAGCACGTGAGTTGCCCGTGCGAATCCAGATATTGATATTATTGACATGTGAGTTGTACATACAACACGTGAGTTGTCCGTGTAGCACATGAGTTATCTGTGCAGCACATGAGTTGTCTGTGCGATTCATATTACTAGCATGTGAGTTGTCTGTGCAACGTGTGGATATGGATCTATCCCCCTAGGCTCACCCTCTCATGTTTCTCTCTTGAATGGTGTACACGCGGATTATGAGAAACTGACGGGTTTCTGGTTGATGTGAGCTCTGGGAGAGATGGTTATTGATTTATTTTGGTTACTGAGATTCTGATGTGAGCTTGAGAGCCGGGATGTCATTTATTATTTGGATCAGGTTGCGCGACGCAACGAACCGATGTACTACTTTCTTAGTTTAGAAGTGGTGCATTTCTTATGATGGAATATTTGTTTCTCAAAAGAAGTATGTGCGAATTTTTTAGACTGCAATGCCACCAACACTCCCGTTTGAGTTTGGCTTGAAACTAAGCAAAGCTGGAATTAAAAAAAGGGTGGATAGCATGCTTTACAAGCAAATTATGGGTAGTTTAATGTATCAAACTACCACAAGACCAGACATCATTTATGCAGTATCTTATAAGTACATATATGGAGAACCCAACTGAGATGCATCTGCTAGTTGCATAGAGAATTCTTCGTTTTACAAGGAACCAAGAATTTTAGATCTTTCTACAATAAGGGAGAAATTTCATATTTGACTGGCTTTACTGATAGTGATTGTACGAGATATCAAGATGATAGAAAGAGTACTTCAGGTTATGTCTATGCTAGCCACAAGAGTATTGTCGTGGCCTTCCAAGAAGTAGAGTATTGTTACATTATCAGGTATAGAAGCTGAATTTATTGCTGCTATAGCTGTATTAGTAAAAAAATTAGACTCGCCATGTGGGTCTATTAAATGGTGACACGTGCCAGCAAAGTTTGAAGAAAAGTGAAGAATGACATGTAAAGATGATATGTGAAACACCCCCGGGACCGAACATACTCGTACCGTGCCTGTTAGCCTCAGAACTGATCATCATGAAATAGCCCGGATCAGGTGTGGGAGAATATCTCATGAGGAAGGAACCAATTAATCCCGGATTATATGGGATTTATCATCATTGCACCATCAGTTACAAATCAATTATTAATGAATGCAATAAATGATTGAAACGGTCAGAACAAGGCAATCAATTACAAGATTGACTCAACAGGCACGCGATTGACTCATCAATTACGAAATTAACTCATCAGTTATGGAATTAACTCATCGGTTACGGAATTAACTCATCAGTTACGAAATTCCAGCATTTACATAGTTGTTACAAGTCTTCCAAAAGTAATGGATGGATTGAGTAAATGCTCATAATGGACCCATAATTCAAGGAGAATGGTTACTTAGATTTAGCCCTATAAATAGACATACTTTTACCACCATCAGGGGAATCTAATTTTTTTCTCTACAATTATATACATTGTAATTCATAGCATCTTGCTCCCAAGTTAGCCATAGTTTGGCCCTTTAAGCCCTGTTCGGCTCATTATCCTATCAAGGATCATTCAATAAGAATTCTTTCTTCTTTGCTTTATTTTTATTATATTATCTGTCATTGAATTTATTTTCCACTTCTCTATCACGTTGTGTTAACGAAATTTTTTATCTTTCGGATTGAATCGGTTGCTTGTGGCCCATCATATAAAATTATTGCTTTGACCTTGAAAACTATCTTTTGGGTTAAACAGTTTGGTTCCGTTACCGGGAACTCAAGCAAATTTGCTATTCATCCAAAGATAGTAACAATTTTTGTTAATCGCTTGTTTTCAGTTTAAACCTTCATCATGGCCGAAATTTGCCAATCAACACAGTTGAGGACAACCAAGTTGGAGATTGCTTTACCATGCAAAATAAAAAGGGAAGAATAGCCATGATAATAATATGTAAGCAACAAGTAGAGAAAAATAGAGAATGTACATCGATATATTAGTACCGCAACTATCAGTACCAGAACTGATTATAACGAATCTGTACGAAACAGTTCCGGAACAGGAGGTTCAGATACACCAGGTTCGAAAACCAAACCGAGGTGATTCCGGATCCAATTGAAGGAGTTAGAAGAATAACGTCGGACCTTCCCGGAACTGAGGAGCAAAATTTAAATTCGATATATACAAAGCTCTGAATAAAGAAAGACACGTTCATTCAATTAAAAGTCAAAAACAGACCCGGAGATCAAACAGATGTGATTCTTGGGTGATCCGAATTTAAATGCAAAAATCTAAAAAATAGGTCCGAGCAAAGAGATACGAGATTTTCTTCACGGGCTGGAAAAGATCCGGATCTACCCGAACAGGTAAGGAATTACCTTGCTAAATTGTAAAATTTCATAAGAGTAGAATGAAGATTAGGAGGAACATGGGTAAAACACCCACGAGATTGCTTACAAAGATACCACACCTAACAACTGAAAAAGAATAGATAGCTGCTTTATGGAATAGACCATGAGGAAGGAAGGTTCATTAATAACCTTGGACAATTATACAAATATTTTCCGAAGCAATCATTGAACCGAAAGCATCAGAAGCCACGAGGTCAAATGCTGAAGAACTATAAATTATCATTGACTTCCCAAATAGGAAGGTTTACGTTGGTCGTGACTCGACAACAAATTTAAAGGTAATTTTTACATGTTAACAAAAATTGCTTTGCTTGCCTCCGTGCTAACATAACAGGTGTACCACCGGAGGTAAAGGTTTATATGCTCAATATTGACCCGTGAAATAATCTGGTCAAGCAAAAGAAGAAACTAGAGTCAAATAATAAAAGATAAAGTTACAGAACTTCGAAAGATCGGTTTAGTCCGAAAAGTCGAATCATTCGAACTTGCTATCTAACAACAACGCATCATTACTTTCAAAATTCCGAGGAGAAAGATGATTGCCGCTACACCAAATTGTCTCGGATGTCTCGGTAAGTGCAATTTTAATTCAAGAAGATAAAGGTACACATTCTCCTATCTATTATAAAATGCTCTTAGATACGGAAACTACATATCTACATTTTGATAAGTTGGCATTAATTGTAGTTGCCCTAAATCTAAGGCTTTATTTTCAATGTTATTCAAATCCCGTAGTCACTATATTTTCATTGCGCAATATCATGAACTGTCAGGAAGGCTAGCTAAATGAGTAGTCGAACTAAGTGAATATGATATTGTTTATCAGTCACGTACGGCTATAAAATCACAAATTTAGCAGATTTCATGATTAATCTTAGCTCGAACATATTACCCGAACATATTTATTTCTGGGATAATTCTCGGGATCTGGACCTTCTATACAATTAGGTCCACAAGTACTAAACTTCCCGAGTTAGAGACAATGCTTAATGCCTATCAGGAAAAGTAGTTAGATAATTCATAAAAGTTATTTTATTACTAACAACAAAGCCGAGTATGAAGCATATGCTACAGGGCTTAAATTAGCTTGGGGACTCAGAGCAAAAATATTGATTTAACGATTGATCAAATCCAAGAAAATTATGAAACCCAAGAAAATCGAGCCAGATGTACTAGTCTCGGATCTACTGCTGATATCACTGATTCTAAAAGCAACGCCGGGCACTTATTGAGAAATATCATTTCCGGATCAAATAGTCTCGGGATTGATCCATCTCTTATTTAGGCGATCCTTGATCTATCATCAATTAGAATGAAAATGAGGTAAGCCTGACTAATTTAATTTGAATTGGCATAATAAATTCATTTATTACTTACTCGCAGAATGGGACTTTACCCAAAGACAAGCATGCTCTCGATAACTCTGAGTGCATCTCATCCCGTACTGCCTGGCTTGTTGAAGGAGAATTATATTTGAGAATATTTAAGGCTCCAAAAGCTAAAATGCCACATGGACCAAACAAAGCAGTGAAAATTACTCCGGTAATAAGGCTTTAAATCAAAACTCATCAAAGTCAGTATAAATAGCTCAAATCAAGATATGGCATGATCCTCGACAACATTTTGGAACCTCCGTAGTTCCCGACCAGAGTACAAAATATTTGATAAAAAGAGCTTCAGTACCGTCCCTATGTTGGAACTGGACCATTTGAAAGTCCATCAATATCGAAACTAACTATCCTACTGGGGACTATTAAACTGCGGATTGTCAAATTATGATTCCAGTGTTTGAGTTCTCATACCTCAAAACTCAAATGCTAGGAATATTACTTATACTTGAAGATTAGTCAATTTGACGTGATATTATAAGAAGTGATACAAACAATTGATTGCCTTGGTAGATAGAATTCCTAAGAGTATTCCGATATAATTTACCAGATCAACTCAGTTAGTTGTATTACTCATATCAAGCATAAACAATTTAAACAGTGTTAAATGAGTTCTTCAAAAATACGTATACTACACGTACACAAAAAGGATCGAGAACTCCATGTCAGAGTCAAGAATCCCACGATAAAAAACGAGAGTTTTACATCTAAGTCATGATAAAGGTATGCAAATATGCCACCAGAATAAAGTTCACTTTGAACAAACACGCAACTTATATTCGGTCTAACAATGACCATTCAAGCTAAATATATAAGCCTTTCTTAATGGCTAATTGTATTATGACTCGGATCGATTATCCCGTAAATCTCAAATATTATTTCGGACATGTGTCCCTCTCTACTTGGAAGTATGTTCATATACTCTAATTTGGATTCAAATCCAATCAGATTAAATGTCTCTTCAGGACAAATCTACTAAGATATATATTTATTTGGGATCAATACTCCCTCAAACTCAATGTCTTACCGGGATCAATACTCCCGTAAATCTTAATGGGGTCAATACTCTTGTAAATCCTACCGGCATTAATAATCCCTCAGACTAAAAGTCTATTCGGATCAATTGATCCTATTTTACGCCTGAATGAAAAGGAGACGTCCTATTCAATAGCGTTTAAAGTATATAAAAGAGCCCTCTTTTATTTAAAAGTTAGACACCCAAAGGTGCAACTTTAGATATCGCACAAGTAACGATGCATCCAAATATATATTTTAAGTCTAAAAGACTAAGTATGAGCACTCAAATAATTTTCCAAAGTGCCAAGAAAAACTTGTACTCGGATAAATTCCCTAAAATGCCAAATGATGATATTAGACCCGAAAGACACGAGGAACACTGTATTATTCCCGGTCTAGGTTACAACCCTTTTGATAAATAAAAAGGGTTAAGCAATCATCATCTAATTATATACCTTCGAGTCCCGTATGTTTTTCCTTTTCAGAAAATGGACCACATGTAAGGGATAATCAAATGCTCGAGATTTCATACTTCAAAACTCTAACGCTTGGGGGACTATATATATGGAAGGCAAAGAGACTAGAAAAATCAAAATTCAAGTCAAGCCTAAGGTCTACCCAACAAATCGAAAGTTAAGAGCAAAGTCACGAGCCAAAAACACAAGCCTGACTCGAAAACCTTTGAGAACATATTCGTAAATATAAACGAATGTTTCAAAAAAGGTTAAAGGCAGAATATTAGTTAAGGGTAAAAATGCACATCTTACTCAAAAACTGTTGTAACTGAAAACAGTTACGGATGAAAAAGCATTACCCTTGTATTCATTTGAAAACTGTTATCAATAAAAATAGTTATGGGTAAAAATTTATACCCTTATATTTAAAACTGTTGTAAAAAAAAATAGTTATTCCCTTGTACTAATTCAAAAAAAAAAAAAACTGTTGCAAAAGAAAAACAGTTACGAGAGCAAGCTTATATCGAATCTGTTAAAAGAAAAAACAGTTGCAAAATGAGTTATAGACGATACACAAACACATGTGAAATGTTATGAAAGTTCAATGTAAAAACTTTCTTCAAAACATTGTTAAAGAAAAACATGTGAAAATTCCTATCTCTCTTTTGTATATTTACACCATTATGA
The DNA here is from genome assembly GCF_001879085.1 of Nicotiana attenuata. Classification (NCBI taxonomy): domain Eukaryota; kingdom Viridiplantae; phylum Streptophyta; class Magnoliopsida; order Solanales; family Solanaceae; genus Nicotiana; species Nicotiana attenuata. The sequence goes on from NW_017673249.1 coordinate 55,635, forward strand.
AGTTGAGACGTCTTATTCATTAAGTGTCGTTCATAAAAGGGTCCTCTTTTATAATTCGTGCTTATTCAAAAAAGTCACGGTGCATTGAAGCATTTTTAATGCAAAGTTAAAGGGTGAAACAAAAACCCAAACATTAAAATAGGTAGAAAATAAAGCCGAAATTTATATATCAAACTTTGCAAACATAAGGCAAAGATTTGTCTTCAAACCCCTAAACAAGAGAGGGGTAAACCAACCGATTATTGATGAAAGGAACATAAGCGGTGGAGTTATCATCTGAATCTCTAAGTTCTGCACTCTTTTTTTCTTCGTCCGATTTTGTCCCTATTGGGTTTTTCTGGCAATGTTTTTAATGAGGCAGAGGCAAGGATGAAAAGGATAAAATCTTCCACTTCCCGGTCACATCATAGTGAGTAACCGAAAAGTGGGGGGACTATCTGTATTAGTAAAAATTAGACTCGCCATGTGGGTCTATTAAATGGCGACACGTGTCAGCAAAGTTTGAAGAAAAGTGAAGAATGACATGTAAAGATGATATGTGAAACACCCCCGGGACCGAACATACTCGTACCGTACCTGTTAGCCTCGGAACTGATCATCATGAAATAGCATGGATCAGGTGCGGGAGAATATCTCATGAGGAAGGAATCAATTAATCCCGGATTATATGGGATTTATCATAATTGCACCATCAGTTACAAATCAATTATTAATGAATGCAATAAATGATTGTAACGGTCAGAACAAGGCAATCAATTACAAGATTGACTCAACAGGCATGGGATTAACTCAACAGGCACGGGATTGACTCATCAGTTACGAAATAACTCATCAGTTATGGAATTAACTCATCGGTTACGGAATTAACTCATCAGTTACGGAATTCCAGCATTTACATAGTTGTTACAAGTCTTCCAAAAGTAATGGATGGATTGAGTAAATGCTCATAATGGACCCATAATTCAAGGAGAATGGTTACTTAGATTTAGCCCTATAAATAGAAATACTTTTACCACCATCAGGGGAATCTAATTTTTTTCTCTACAATTATATACATTGTAATTCATAGCATCTTACTCCCAAGTTAGCCATAGTTTGGCCCTTCAAGCTCAGTTCGGCTCATTATCCTATCAAGGATCATTCAATAAGAATTCTTTCTTCTCTGCTTTATTTTTATTATATTATCTGTCATTGAATTTATTTTCCACTTCTCTATCACGTTGTATTAACGAAATTTTATATCTTTCGGATTGAATCGGTTGTTTGTGGCCCGTCATATAAAATTATTGCTTTGACCTTGAAAACTATTTTTTGGGTTAAACAATAGCTAGTGCTTGTCAAGTTATTTGGCTTAGGAGGATCCTTGAAGAGCTACGGTTCGAACAAGGAAGAGCCACTACAATGTTTTGTGACAACAATTCTGTCATCAAGTTATCAAAGAATCATCTGCAACATGAAATTAGAAGCAAGCAAATTAATGTGAAGTATTATTTTCAGCAAGATCTCAACAATAAAGGAACAATGAAACTACAAAATTGTCGAAGTGAAGACCAACTGGCAGATATTTTTACCAAACCTCTCAGATTTCTGCGTTTCCAAAATCTTAGAAAGTTAATGGGCATTGGCACTATGGAAGAGCTCAAGAAACTGAAGTTAAACTGAAGTTTGATTATCTTTAGGAGTTATGATTTCTTAGTTTGAGTCAGTCTAAGTTCTGATTTTTAGGAATTAGTTGAATTAGGAGTTAATTGCTTTATGTAAATAGCAGCTTTGAATATATATTTCCGTTATGTATTTTCTCTTCTTTACTTCTCTGATTTACTCTAACCCTTCTTTAACAAAATGATGACTAGCTAATTTTACATCAATATATCTCTTCTCCACTTGTACTCCAAATGCAGTCATAGTCTCTAGAACGAAATCAGTGATAACATATCCACCATCCCCCATGTGCCCTGTCCTCTTAATTTCAACTTTGCATCTTTTATTATTAAAAGAAATTAAAGGAAGACCAACCTCCATTGTTTGCTTTGATACATGTCAAGAAAAGCATGCAGCAAGCTAGTTGCAATCTATTCGTAACTAATTAATTGTCCTCCTATAAATTAGTAGCTTCCATCCTTTGAAACTCAATTGTAAGAACAAAGCAAAATTAAAGAAAGTTGTAATATACTTTAAGGAACAACACTATTGTCGTTTACCTCGAAAATACGAGTAACAATTAAATTTGATTTGTGGTTTTAAAGATATGTGATTTAGTTCAATACCAATTAATAATCAAGAAATATGAAGTATACGTGAAAGAGACAAGTGAATCAAACCAATGTTACTTGACAGTAGTGACCTCGAGATGGTGACCTCGAGACGGTCTAAGAGCAATAAAGTAAGAAAAGTAAAGCAAGAGCACTAGACCTAAAGGACAATGCTGATGAACAGTAGGCAAAAAGTAGAGAGTATATTCTTTTCTCAGTGATTATATGATCTTACAAATGATTGGGGTCCTCTTTATATAATAGGGGAACCCTAAATAAGGTATATTCCTATTTACAGTAAGGAATATTCTTGATACAGCTGTCTAACCGCCTGGTATGGAGCCGTACAATCCTATTCCGGGATTTATGCCATGATCTTGGGGACGTGGCGGGAATCTAGCTCATTCTGTTACAAATCCGCAATGGTACTATTTTGGGGTCGAGCATTCTCGGCTTCGATATTCCTCGTACTCCTATCTCCGGGCATCGCATTCTGTCTTCGAGCTCGAGTCTGGTCCATCGCGCTCGAACTCGACCTCGCCCTCGAGCCTATAAATCGGGTAGCCTCGATTTCTACCGTATACAGATAGTCCCCGCGTTTCTTAGAGTGTAACGACAAGAAACGAATTGAGCCCCTGACATTTACCGATGCCGCGATCATCGTGACGCAAGCGATTGAGGAAACGAAAGCTTGGAAGCTGGCTTTTCCCGAGGAAAACTTCGAGAACCTTTAGCGAGTTCGGCGGCGGGGAAGATTCTGAGGGCGAAGACACTTCTGCCAATAAGGACCGTGCTGCTTAGGTTTCGTGCTCTTAGTAATTTTTTTGCTTTTGAGGTTGATCGGCCCTTGCGAGGAACTCTCGATCGTGACCTATAACTTCCTGTAAAAAGGTTTATACAAAGTCCCATTTTCCTTCCATGGCTTCCGAGTCTATTACCCTTTTGAGCGGGTCAAAGCGCCTTAGCATAAAACTCCCTTTGAATGTCCAATGTTTGAGATGGTAATGAACGATAATAAGTTCTGCCCTCAAACATTTCTGATCAATGGTCCCCGAGTGACATTTCGAACTTGAACTCAAGTAGCTCTTAGGCTCAACAGTCGATGAGGTAAGGTAGCCCTTGGGCTTGATATTTGAGCGAGTGCACGCTGTCGACGCCCCCTTTTCCTCGCGAAATCGAGTTTACGACATTTGGGAAGACAACTCTATTCCCGTTTGGGAATTGGGTTTTGGATTTGAAGAGTCGCCACCTAATGATTAAGTGCATTAGGACACTAAGGGTTTTTTGAGTTGGAAAACCAGAGTTCGGGTAAGGGCTAGAAATTATCTCGAGGGGAAGGTGTTAGGCATCCCTCAAGATCCACTAGTGTGGTTCCCGGCCATGCTATAATTGTGACTTCACAGATAAGCAAGTATGGCTCAAATAAAGGGGCTTGAACACAAGTTAGAACTCATTTGGGAATAGATAAGGCAGAATTTTGTGAAAGAAGGATTCAGATAACTTATCGAGTAAGAAAAGAGAAAGAAACACAAAAAGGGAGGGGAGTCCTAGGTTTGTAAAATACATGGATCATCCACACAACACCGGCAGCCAATCATACGCATGGTGTTATCGCATGATCATCATCTCCATGTCTACCCTTCCCACCCCATTAAGGTATTAAGCGCGTAATGGTATCGTTACTTATTGCATGCTATTACCCGTCCCAGTCCTATCAGTCCCGGAGGCATTTGGGACTACTAATCCTAGAGGGGAGGGAGTTGGGGCTTTTCAGAGTTTAAAAGGATAAAAGTCTAAGGTGACAAACAAAAACACATAAGCAGCTAAGGGGGAAACAAATAGCAGTTAAAGGCTCAAACAGGCCTCCTCACTTAAGGAAACAGATTGTTTAGCACGACTTGCAAATACTGGTTAGGTCTTTAATTAAACTTAGCGTGGGAAGGGTGGTTGATAAATCACATATTTTCAGATAAGAAGTCCAAATTAGGCCTGCTTAGATGTAGTTGTCGAAAACTGACATAGTTGATTAATTATTTAACTATTTGCCAATGCGTTAAACGGGACCTATAGGCATGATATCTATTAATGGAGGAATAAACTGATTGCAAAAAAAAAAAAGAATTGTTGGTTGTAAGCTCTGCGAGTGTTAAACAAATTACAACTAATTTTAAACTTAGGAGCGAATGGGCGATTCAGATTTAGTTGATAGCTCCTATAGGCATGCTCTCTAGGCGTTACTGATTTTATCGCTGTTATTGTCATGCAGAGATCCTATGGGTAGGTCATCTATAAGTAATTGATTATTTTAACTCCTATAAGCAGATTTACCTAGTGACAGATGCATATGCAAAATGCAGGAAGTCCTATAGGCACGTTATCTATATGATATGCAGAGTTTCAGCAACGATTTATGGGCATGGTATTTATACGAAGTGCAGAAAACCTATGAGCATGGTATCTATGTGAGATGCAGAGGTTTGAAAGTAGTAAGTCCTACAAACATGGTATCTACATGAGATGCTGAATTTTGAAAGTAATAACTCCTAAAACATGGTATCTACATGAGATGCTGAATTTTGAAAGTAAATATCCCTAAAACATGGTATCTACATGAGGTGCTGAATTTTGAAAGTAAATATCCCTAAAACATGGTATCTACCCCTTTTGCATGCATTCAATCCCATCCCTTTCACTATACACCCCAGTAGTTATTACAAAATTTATTACAAACCAAATGAATCAGAGGAAAGAATGAAATTACATCAGTGACTACATGTATATCTAATCAGCCTAATCCAGACTCAGAGTCTAATAGTATGAGATAAACCAACATCCAGGATCGGATTTTCTAAAGCCTTTCTCTTATTTGGGATGTGTCAAAGTTCCAAGGAACTTCAAGAGTTCCAAGCAATGCTTACACCCCAAATATCATTGCAGAATCAGATTATAGTGCAGTGTGGAAAGGCCAGCCCTCAAATGTCCAAGTTCAGAGGGAACTCAAGGTCCCAAGGCAAGGCTCATAGGAGGGGGGCAGAACTTAGAGACTAGGAATAAGTGTAAGTGCAATAAAAGGGAATTAAGGGGAGGCCAGGGCAGGCTGGTGGTCATGCCCAGCAATTAGGATGCTGGCACACCCCTGACCAGCCTGT
>NW_017673249.1:63205-142149 GCF_001879085.1 Nicotiana attenuata
CCCTTTTTAATTTAATTAAAATAGTTAAAATGATTTTAAAGACAAATTAAAAGCACTGAACTAATTAATAATATATAAACGTTAATCTAAAAATACTGGGAACAATTTTATAATTGTAAAACGCTATTAATCGTAATATAGGCTATAATTGCAATTTTATGCAATTTAGCTTTAAAATTATCAAATAATTTTATAAAAATATGCTAATATCACCTTAATTATATCGTGGTGTAAATATGAGGATGGAAATAAATTACTCACCAAATGATAGTTTTTGGGAATAATTATTGGATTTTGTACTGCTAAAACAAATAATAAAAATGATTTTAAAAAGCTTTAAATTTTTTTTTTAAAAAAGTCAAAATTCTTGGGCATACTTATATATGCATGTACATGCTATTGAGAGTATTTTGAGTATAAAAATAGGTGGGGGAAAATTGGGTATCAACAGCTGCCCCTCTTTACCCGGGAAGGATAGAAGAGTTGTCGGGTAAAGATATGATGGCCAATTTTGACCGAAAGAAGCGTCTTAAAAAAGGTTTTGACCGAGCTCTAGTTCCTGAGCTGCCTACATATCCCTGGTCTTACAGGAATCAGGTCATATGTAGTTCGGGATACATCGGAGGAATATGCCGATGGAGGTTTTGAAAAGGACGGACGCAATATTTAGGTTGGGAAGGATGGTCAGGGACCGATGGGCTACGGGAACCGGAGCGAGATCGCTCCTGCTGTGATGGCCGTTGCTAGCCGGTGTACCTGCAAATGAGAAATACGAACATGTCGTGCATAAATTTAAACGTGATGCAAGTTCCCGTTGGACCATGAATGCTGTCTTCAGACGGGTAGGATGACGTCCTCAGACCATGACGTCCTGGGCCATGAAGCGTATAGTAGAGGATTCGCAGGCTATGAAATGATGTTCTCGGGCTATAAAGGTGAAGAGTGACGAAACTTCTTAGCTGAGAGATGATAGCTGATAGTTGATTGTCATTGTGGCCGCTGGGGATGTCATGTGCGGACAACACTTATAAGTGAGCGATGATTCTGAGAGTTGTACTCCTGCAAAATAGGAGTATGTAACCGTATCTGATGGTTCTATGTCTTGGGGTGCCTGCATTCAAAGAAAGATCATGAGTTTTGTCAAGGGGGAAGGTTAGTTCGTCTTCCCGTGGACTCCGCTCGTCCTACTCGGCTCTTGTTTTCATTGGGGTAGCATCGCTAAACAAAGCAATTTGACAGTAGCCATGCATGATCAAAAAATAATTTGTAACTACATAATAAAAATAATTTTCTTTTAGATGAACCAACGACTGCGACGCGGTTCAAGACATTGCGACCTCTTTTGCTCCAGAATTTTGAGGGTCCTCCTCAAAATTCTGCCCCAGTTTACTGGGCTGGTACTTCTAACGGCTGCGTGCGACGAATGGCTGAAAGTTGACTTCAGAATTTTGAGGGTCCTCCTCAAAATTCTGCCCCAGTTTCCAATATCGGGGGAAAATGAAATTTTATTGAATTGTGACCGAACCCATAGGGCTGCCTACGTATCCCCTCTTACGGGAATCAGGTCAGGCTAGTTCAAATTACATCATAATGAAATCATAATGATTACACATAATAACGCTTGACTGCATCTGAATTAATTGGCTTTGGCCAGACCTCTCCATCCATTTCTGCGAGTATGAGGGCTCCTCCTGTCAGGACCTGGTGAACCATGTACGGGCCTTGCCAGTTGGGAGAGAACTTTCCTTTGGCCTCATCCTAATGCGGGAAAATCTTTTTCAGCACCAGCTGCCCCGGTGTGAATTGTCTCGGTCTGACTCATTTGTTGAAGGCTCTGGACATTCGGTTCTGATACAATTGACCATGGCAAACTGCATTCAGTCTTTTTTCGTCTATAAGGGATAACTGCTCATAGCGACTCTTTACCCATTCTGCATCTTCAAGTTCCGTTTCCTGTATAACCCTCAGGGAGGGAATCTCTACGTCGGCGGGAATGACTGCCTCGATACCATAAACCAACATATAGGGAGTCGCCCCGGTTGATGTGCGGACTGTGGTACGATATCCCAATAAAGCAAAGTATAGCTTTTCGTGCCACTGTTTGTGTTTCTCTATCATTTTCCTCAGTATCTTCTTGATGTTCTTATTGGCTGCTTCTACTGCTCCATTCATCTGCGGTCTGTAGGCTGTAGAATTCTTGTGCTTAATCTTGAACGTCTCACATATTGCTTTCATCAGATCATTGTTGAGATTGGAACCATTATCAGTGATGATTGACTCTGGGATGCCGAATCAGCAAATGACACGGTCGCGGACAAAGTCCGCCACAACTTTCTTGGTTACTGCCTTATATGATGCTGCTTCAACCCATTTGGTGAAATAATCAATTGCCACTAGAATGAACCTGTTCCCGTTTGATGCGGCGGGCTCGATAGGTCTGATGATATCCATTCCCCAAGCGGCGAACGGCCATGGTGAGCTTGTTGTATTGAGCTCGTTAGGAGGCACCTTTATCATATCCGCATGTATCTGACAACGATGGCATTTTCGGACATACTGGATGCAGTCCGTCTCCATAGTCATCCAAAAATAACCAGCTCGGAGTATTTTCTTGGCTAAGACAAAACCATTCATATGTGGGCCACAGGTCCCTGCATGAACTTCTTCTAATAACCTGGACGCTTCCTTTGCTTCGACACACCTTAGCAATCCCAAATCGGGAGTCCTCCTATACAGGATTCCTCCGCTGTGAAAGAAGTGATTGGATAACCTTCGCAGTGTGCGCTTCTGAGTAGCGTTTGCAAGTTTTGGATATTCCGCTGTTGGCAAATAATTCTTGATGTCATGGAACCAAGGTTTTCCGTCTGCTTCTTCCTCTACATGAGCATAGTAAGCGGGTTGATCCTGGATTATTACTGGAATGGGATCAATGAAGTTTTTGTCTGGATGTTGAATCATGGATGACAGGGTAGCCAATGCATCGGCGAATTCATTCTGGATTCTAGGAACATGTCGGAATTCTGTCTTTGTAAACCTCCTCCTCAACTCCTGTACATAATGCAAATACGGGAGTATCTTGGAGTTCTTGGTTGCCCATTCTTCTCGGACCTGATGTATAAGCAAATCTGAATCTCCAATCACTAGTAACTCCTGAACGTTCATGTCAATGGCCAGCTTGAGCCCTAAGATGCAGGCTTCATATTCGGCCATGTTGTTGGTGCACGGGAACCTGAGCTTGGCGGACACCGGATAATGCTGACCTGTTTCTGATACTAGAACTGCTCCTATGCCCACTCCTTTAAAGTTTGCTGCTCCGTCGAAAAACATTCTCCAGCCATCATAGGATTCTGCAATGTTTTCTCCTATGAAAGAGACCTCTTCGTCAGGAAAATACGTCTTTAGAGGCTCGTATTCTCCGTCCACGGGATTTTCAGCAAGATGATCTGCCAATGCTTGTCCTTTGATCGCTTTCTGGGTCACGTAGACAATATCAAATTCACTCAGCAATATTTGCCATTTGGCTAGCTTGCCCATGGGCATGGGCTTCTGAAAGATGTACTTCAGCGGATCCATCCTTGATATGAGATAAGTGGTATAGGCACCGAAATAATGCCTCAACTTCTGAGCTACCCAAGTCAGAGCACAACAGGTGCGTTCTAGCAGGGAGTACCGGGCCTCGTACGGGGTGAACTTCTTGCTGAGGTAGTAGATGGCCTGCTCCTTTCTCCCCGTTTCATCATGTTGTCCCAAAACACAACCGAATGCCCCATCCAATACTGCAAGGTAGAGCAATAGCGGTCTACCTGGTTCGGGCGGAACCAGGACTGGCGGCGTTGACAGGTATTCCTTGATTCTGTCGAAGGCTTTCTGACAATCATCAGTCCATTTAGTGGCGGCGTCCTTCTTCAACATCTTAAAGATTGGCTCACAAATGACAGTGGACTGAGCTATGAACCGGCTGATATAGTTGAGTCTCCCCAAGAAACTCATCACGTCCTTCTTGTTTTTCGGCGGTGGCAATTCTTGAATGGCTTTAACCTTTGATGGATCTAGTTCTATTCCTCATCGACTTACGATGAACCCAAGCAGTTTTCCGGCAGGAACCCCGAATGCACATTTGGCGGGATTCAGTTTCAAGTTGTACCTTCTCAATCTGTTGAAGAACTTCCTCAGATCTTCCATGTGGTCAGTGGCTTTCTTGGATTTGATGATGACATCGTCTACATACACCTCGATCTCTTTGTGTATCATGTCATGGAAAATAGTAGTCATGGCCCTCATGTAGGTGGCCCCAGCATTCTTTAATCCAAACGGCATCATCTTGTAACAATACATCCCCCACGGTGTAATGAAAGCCGTTTTCTCCGCGTCTTCTTCATCCATCCATATCTGATGATACCCAGCAAAACAATCGACAAATGACTGCAACTCGTGCTTGGCGCAGTTGTCAATCAGGATGTTTATGTTCGGCAAGGGGAAGTCGTCTTTCGGACTGGCCCGGTTGAGGTCCCGGTAGTCGACACAGACTCTGACCTTCCCGTCCTTCTTTGGCACTGGCACAATGTTGGCTAACCATGTTGGGTACTCCACTACCCTGAGAACCTTGGCTTTGACTTGTTTGGTGACTTCTTCCTTGATTTTCAAACTCATGTCTGGCTTGAACTTCCTGAGCTTCTGCTTTACCGGCGGACATGTCGGATCTGTTGGCAGTTTGTGAGCTACAATAGATGTACTGAGACCGGTCATATCATCATACGACCAGGCAAATATGTCCTCATATTCTTTTAAGAACTCCGTGTACTCTTCCTTTTCTGATGGTGACAGGTGAACACTGATGCGCGTTTCCTTGACATTCTCTGTATCCCCCAAGTTGACAACCTCAGTTTCGTCCAAGTTAGACTTAGGCCTATTCTCAAAGTTCTCAACCTCTTTAACAACCTCTTCTGGTATATCATCCTCTTCTGAGTCTATATCCGTTTGTTGCGTTACCTCGTCGCAAGTCACAATCGTCGGTTCATCAAGATAAGTAATAGTAATGCTGTGTAAATAAAGTAAATGATAGAGAAAATAATAAGAGCGAGATTTATAAGAAAAACTGAAATACTTTGATAAATTCCATGATTGTTTTGAACATCGGGGCTCTTTTCGAAATTTGAAGAAGATACGGAAAGTAAATTAACTAGCGAAAAAGTAAAAGATAATGCATAGTGCTTTGTTCAGCCTTGCTACCCCGAAGCTTTTCGGGCCTTGGTGGTTCTGATGGACCAATTATTGAGGCGCGCTCCTCGGCTCACAGCTTGTATGGAAGGGCCTTCCTCCCCTTCCTCCTCAAAAATGACATGACAGTCCATATTGTCGTCTTCCAAGAACAGATTCTTCATTGCCGCCAATGTTTCCTCTTCTTCTGACCCATATGATATCTGCTGGCTGGAAAGTCTGCTCCAGGCGAGGTATAAGATGCTCCAGTGGGTAGTAGGGACTGCGCCATGGTGGCGACCAGTGGTTGAACTCTTCCCAAGTATATTCATACCCCAAACCAAAAGTGGTACCATGCTTCTTCAGCTTGATAGGTTTGGTGATTCCCTGGAGGTTCTTGCCGAGTCCCTTGCCAGGTTCATATCCACTCCAATTCAGTATACTTTCGATCTTGTTATCCCACCACTTATCCTTGTCCACGGCGTTGACTCGCTCAATGTGATGGTAGGTTTCTCCGCCTAGCTTCCTTCTTCCTCCGATCGCTGGGATGGTCTGGCGACTGTATATGGGATTACTACAGTCGCCGTGAATAATCACCTCTTGGTGATTCCACTCGAACTTCACTGCCTGGTGTAGGGTTGATGCTACAGCTCCGGCGGCGTGGATCCAAGGTCGTCCCAGTAGTAAGTTGTAAGATGCTGGGATGTCTATCACTTGAAAATCAACGTCGAACCAAGTCGGTCCCATTTGTAGACACAAACTGATCTCCCCAATAGTGGACCTTTGGGAACCATCAAAAGCTTTGACGTTGATAGCCCCATCCTTGATCTCATGCAGGCTCTTCCCCAACGTTCTAAGAGTCACCAATGGACAAATATTGAGGCTGGACCCTCCGTCAATCAAAGTCCTGGTGAGAAATAGTCTTCACACTGCACAGTGATGTGCAACGCTTTGTTGTGGCTTAAACCTTCTGGGGGCAACTCATCCTCGTGGAAAGTGATCTTATGACTCTCCAGTATCTGCCCTACCATGTTCGCCATCTCTCCTCCAGTTATGTTGCTGGGTACATATGCCTCACTCAGTACTTTCAATAAGGCATTTTTATGTGCATTAGAGCTTTGCAGCAGAGCTTGGATGGAGATCTGTGCTGGTGTTTTATTCAATTGATCAATGACCGAGTACTCTTTTGCTTGTATCTTCCGCCAGAGATCATCAGGCTCAGTTTCAATAGGCCGTCCAGAGGCCTGCTTACTTGGTTCAACTAAATGCTCCGGAGTATAAATCCTGCCGGTTCTGGTCATACCCTGTGCTGCAATTGCTTCTCCAGACCTAGCTTTCCCCTTCCTTCTCTCCTCGGTGGTGTACTCCCAATGAATGGCCTATGTATGGAACGGTGTTGTGGCTGACATTGCTACATGAATGGGCACCCTTGTTTTGGGAGGTAACACAACAACTTTAAATGGTACAGGTGCCTTTGGAGACCCAAACTCCACCTCAATTGGCTCTGCGGACTTTGTGGATGACGGTGTTCCAAGCTCGAGAGGTATGGACATATTTACTTCAGCATCCCCAGAGGGATGTATCTGGACTACAATTGGATTCAGTGTGACTGTTGGTTTCTTCGGCTCGTCACCTCCGGCAATCAATCCAATCGACCCTTCGGGATCCCAATCATCTTCTATCTCGAACATGTGAACACCTCCACCCTTGTGGTCAGGCAAAAGGTTGTTGCGAACATTAGGAGCAGGCTCCTTTGCCACGATGATCTTGTTATCAATTAAAGCTTGGATTTTATCCTTCAGAGATCGGCATTCATCAATGGTATGCCCCTTCATGCCGGAATGGTATGCACAGGTTTTGTTTGGGTTGACCCATTGGGAAGGATTTTCTGGAGTTATGGCAGGGATCGGGGTGATGTAACCAGCAGCTTTGAGCCTTTCGTATAGCTGGTCGATTGGTTCGGCGATGGCGGTGTATTGATTGGGAGGTCTACGGTCGAAGTTAGGACGTGGCCTAGGAAAGTTTTGGCGTGTGGGAGGTGATTGATAGTGAGAGGGCTGAGCATTATAGGCTTGGTAGACGGTTGCTGGTTGGGAATATCTCGGTGAGGTAGGTTGATATGTGGGGGATGGAGATGATTGGTAAGTAGGTGGAGGGATTTGGTAAGAGGGCGGAGGTGCTTGGTAATTAGGGATAGGCTGATATGTGACAGGAGGTACTGGGTAAGCTTGGTATTTTACTGGGGATTTCGTTCTCTGTGCAACCATCACGGCACTCATATCCTTTTTCTTGGACGTGCCACCCGACTGTAGAGCCTTGTTGGTAGCCTGCAGTGCCTAAAAATTAGTGACCATACCGCTTTTAATGCCTTCCTCAATCCTTTCTCCTAGTTTGATGATGTCGGAGAATTTCTGGCCTTCGATCAACATCAACCTCTCATAGTACTGTGGATCCTGAGCTCGGACGAAAAACCTATTCATCTGTTCTTCTTCCAAGGCTGGCCTGACCTTAGCAGCCTCTGATCTCCAATGAGTAGCATACTCGCGGAATGTCTCTGTAGATTTCTTCTTCAAATTCTGGATGTAGAATACATCTGGCGCATTCTCTGTATTGAATCTGAACCTGTCCATGAAATCGGATGCCATTCCTACCCAGCTTGTCCACTTCTTGGTATCTTGGCTAATGTACCAAGATAGAGCATCACCTTTCAAACTTCTCATGAAGAGCTTCATGTGAATCTTTTCATCTCTTCCGACACCAACCAGCTTATCACAGTATGTCCTCAAATGGACTCTGGGATCCCCTGAGCCATCAAACATCTCAAACTTGGGAGGTTTGTACCCCTCGGGAAGTTCGACGTCTGGCTGAATGCAAAGGTCCTCATAATTCAGCCTCTCAATACCTTTGTTTCCTTCAACACCCTGGACTCGGCTAGTTAGTTTCTTGAGTTCTGCGGCAGGTTCTTGATGAGAGAGTCTTTGTCATCAGACTTCGGTGTGCTTGAAATAGGTTGACTGTATGGTGGTATGGTGTCCACATAGATGAGGGTATGGTGGGGATGATCATTTAGTGGTTCGGGAATGAGGAGCTGGGTGTTGTTTGAAGTGTGACATGTGTTGCAATTTTGATGGGTAGCGGGTTGTTTCAGTGGTTTCGGGACGTTCTGCGGAGGTATAGGATTTTGAGCATTGGGGAAGTTGACGTGTGGGGTAGTGAGGGAAAATGACAAGTTTGCCAAGTTCCGAACTTGGTCCAGTTCTTCTTGAAATTTTAGTAACTTCTGTTCGAGCTGGGCGGCACTTTCTTTGGAAACCTGAATACCCTGAGGAACCTCTACCCGTTCACTCGAGTTCTCCTTTCTGATGTTGCTCAAGTCTTCCATTTTTACTTTGTTCTTGTTTCTGATAGGACTTGGAGGAGGAGGAGGTGGAGGGCCCTTAGATCTTGTGGAGTAGGATGATGATGCCAGAGTGCACGAACTAACCTTTTGGGGAGGGGAATAAAACAAAAATAAAAACAAAAAAGGTAATAAGTTAGTACGGATTCTGAGAAAAAATGTTGCAATATTTAAACACATAGTGTAAGAATATAAATCGTGTCCTAGTTTGGGTGCCTCGTTGTACCCGAGGTAGGCCTAGCGACAAGTTGATTTGGAGACCTTATAATGCTAAATGCCTCATTTTATTGATAAAAATAAGACGAATCCCAAAACAACACTAAAATTGCAGAAAGTAAAATGTCACTACTGGCCACTGGCCTTATTACATTTTAAAGTGAAAAGAAGAAGACTCCTAACTGCTTGGTCCTAAAAGGACCTTCCCCAGACTCGGCATCTTTAGCTCCATCGAACAGCTTCACCAGCTCACGCAGTCCCAGCAGCAAATAAGCCCTAGCCAAATGCCCTCCTTCATTTCCCTCAGCGTTTTGGCAATTTTCGGTTCTCTGGATGAATTTCTTTTCCAACTCTACCAAACCTCGCTCCAAATACCCTAGTCGCTTGTTGGCGCTGACAGCCATATCTTTCCATTCATCAATCAGCTTCTGATTTGCTTCTTGAATTTCCCGATGTTCACTCTAGCACTCCCTGATCCTCTTGCGCAATTGGTTGTACTTAACCTGTATTTCAGCCCTCTCGTCGATGAACCTATGACCTCGAACAGACCCGGGCTGTCCCAACCCAGCACGATCTTCTTCTAACCAACCTGGATAGTATGGGGTGTAACCGGCATGGTATCTTTCAGGTTCTATGGAGTCCTTTTCCAGGATGATTTTGCTATTCCACATCTATTGTGCAACTGATCAGTTCTTAACGGGCCTAAGGTTTGCCTAGGCGTCGTTATACATTATCTGATTTTTTATAAAGGAATGGACACACCTATTTGATTCTGATTTATAAAGGTACGCGTGGTAAGGTGTTTGCAGAAAAACATTTCAAACTACTTAGCCATATTTTAACACGGTTATTGGACTAACATGAATTAACCACTGCAACTCGAACAAGTGAGAAGTCCTATGGGCAGGATATCTAATGCACATAAGAGTTCCTAAGAACATGATTTCTAATATGCCAATGCAGTAATGACAAGTTATTTGGCTTGTTGTTAATTATTTGCTGGTTATTAACTGGTCGTGGTTACAAGATGAGCGTAATGACAGTCAGAAAAATAAAGCCCTAAAGCAGAATCTCAAATGAATGAGATGCATGACCTATACAGGTTGTCTATTGCGCAAATAAATAATTAAAAAAAATCCTGTAAGCAGGTTTTCTACCCATGATTTATACTAAGCATGCATAACCCTCCCCCATATTCACTATTCACCCCCAATTGTTTGTTAACAAATTATTACAAACCAGTAGCATCTGAATTACAATACTAAAGAACAGAAAAAAAAAGAAGCTATGATATAGGGAGCATTCAATCAAGCCCAATCTTCCAATCTCAAACCCCTTCGAGCTCACAACCTTTGCCATGGTCTAGGTGCGGCAAAGCTCCCTAGGACCCCATTGTGTCCCAGGCAATACCAGCACCTAGACATTTTAGAAGAATGCAGGATAGGTGCAGTGCGGAATACCAGCCTTGTGTGTCAAAGCTCAGTGAGTACTCAGAGGTACGCAAAGCAATGCTAACACGACGGGGGCAGAACCTATTTTCTAAGAATAGTGTGAAGTGCAGGAAGAAGTATTTAAAAGAAGAATTTTAAGAAAAAAAGGGGTTTGTTTAGAAAGAAACAACAGAAACAGTAGCATAAGATTGCATACAATGATCATGGGGAAATGGAGCAAATAGATCACACAATGCTAAAAGGGATGCAGGTTTAATGAACAGGACTACACAGAATCAGGGGATTCAGGGGACTGGGAAGCAGCAAAGTTAGGCATGCTAATGTATGACAACAGGACATAAGCATAGCAAATAAAATTAGGAGTAAACAAAGTCAGACTTAACATGCAAATCAGAAGACATGGTGAAGTATTAAAGCAAAGAGTCAATCACACATTGAGCAAGAGAAGCATAAGTAGAAGAAAATTTCTGAAACAAAAATAAACACATTGGTGTGAGACTTGAAAAATTAATCAGGACATACCAGTAATAGAGCAAAAGAAGGATGCAAAGATAAAGGAGTAACACTATATTAGCCTTGGCTTTCAGTCGGCTAATAATAAATAGGAGCAGAGAATAGTAATAGAGCAAGAGAGAATGCAGATTTGAAAGTATTCACTGGTGTGTAAGTCAGAAGACTGTCGTGTGTTTGTGTAAAAGACTTAGGGTATTTATAGTTGAAAGTAGGGGGTAAAATAAGGTAAAAATCACAGAAATATATTAATTGAAGAACTCGAAATCAATTAATTGAAGAATCACGGAAGTACTCCCATTAATCAAGGGAATCAAAATCAAACAAAAATATTCAGCACCATATAAGGAAAGTACGAAAATCAGCGTATGAATAAATAAAGAAAAAATTGAGATTCAGTATTGCACATAGTAGCCAATTAAGACCAAATTCAGGAAAATCCTAATTAAGGAAAGGCTTAAAAGAACAGAGTACTATAACAAAAAAGGTAACAAAAATCAATTAATTCAAACGGGCGAGTAGAATGCTAGGGTTTTTTGAAAGAAAGTTTTCCGAATTACCAATCAATCAAGGAAAATGAGAATCACTCATGTGAAGTCATGATTCTGCATTTAAAACATATAAATAGAGGTGAATGAACAAAAGTAGCGAGCAAAATTAGCTATATAGACAGAAAGGGAACAAGAGATGAACAAACACAATCACTCAGAGCTAGTGAAAACAAGTTAAGATTCAGCAGGACATATTCGAAGCATGGTGACCATGAAACATTAACAAGAGTCAAGGGACATCAGGCTAACACACACAATCAAACGAAGGAGCATGCTAAACACATAGAATCAGAGTAAAGAGAATCGTGCTAACACGCGTAATCACATAGAGACAAGGCCAGGAAAATTAGTCTAACACACATAGTCAAGGCAAAGAGACATGCCAACACCCATAATCAAACGAGTAAACATTTTTAGAAATTAGGGTTTTTAGCAGAGTCAAATTAAAACAGTAAGAGCATAGAAATAGGTCAGAATAAACAAAGAAAAGATTTAATCATAAAGAAAATCAGTTGAGAGCATGCGTAAAAGAAATCCAAGAAACCCTAATTTTCAAAGAAAGTAAAAAAATGATTCAAAGTAGAAGATCTTTCAGAATAAACTCGAGAATAAGCAGAACACAGAAGAAAACATGAGAATGGCATGAGAATAGCACTGTTTAGAGAGATTCAGGAGAGAGTTAGGGTTTCAAAAGGGGAAACCCTAATAAAAGTTGAGAGAACCTATCGAAAATTCATAGATCGTGACATATAGGGTGTGATTTCGCCGGAAATCACAACGGAGAACCCACGAGTAGCAGGGCCAGGAACCCTAGGTCTCAACCACCATGGTCCATAAACCTCGAAGGTCCTAGAGGTGTTGAACAGGACGGTGAGAGGCCCATCGGAGCCTTGGTGAAAGGGAGGTGGCCGGAGATGGCCGTAAAACAAACCAGGCAGGACTTTTTAGGGACTGATTCACATGGTGGGGGTTTTGGGGTCTCAAAAATAGAGAGAACCAGTGATCTAGGGTTTCATGGCGGTTGATGGTCGAATGGGGTGAGATTGGAGGCGGCCGGAGAGGCGGTGGAGTTCATCGGAGAAGAGAGAACCAGAAGGTTCTAGAGAGAAGGGAGAGGGAGAGACGATATAGAGAGAGAGACGGTCTCAAAGAAATGAGGGGTTTGGGGGGGGGGGGGTAATTGATTTTAATTATGGGAATTAAATATGGGCCGTTGATCTCATTTGATCAACGACTCAGATTAAAAAAAATGGACCGGGTTATTTTGGGATTGGGCTGGGTTGGTTTAAATTGGGTATTGGGCCGTTTAAAAATCTGATAGGGGTGTGGCCAAATTTGCTATAATTGAAATAATAAGGGCTATTTGTTAAATAGCCAATTTCCCCTTTTGTTATTTTATGAAAATAGTAAAAAACTGATTTGAAAATAAATTAAAGGTACTGGGCTAATTAATAACATATAAATATTAATGTAAAAATACTAAAAGTGATTTTATAATTATAAAGTGCCGTTAATTGTAAAGTAGGCTATAATTGCAATTATATGCAATTTAGCTTAAAAAGTACCAAATGAATTTGTAAAAATACATTAAAATTACCTTAACTATATTTAGTATAAATATGAGAATAAAAATAAATTACTCATCAAAAAATGATAATTTTTGGGAATAACTATTGATTTTATACTGTTAAAAATGGACAATAAATTGATTTTAAAAACTTTAAAAATTAGGAAAAATGCCAAAAAGCTTAGCTATGCTTATTATATGCATCTATATATGCTTTTTGAAAATAAAATATACAGGGAAAAATTGGGTATCAACACCAACAATATCTCAAAATGCGGGCCCTCTTTAATTAATCTTGATTTAATCCATAGAAATCGAGGCGTGCCATTTAGCGAATTTTCATGCCCTCTCAAAGTTGCAAAACGGTAGTTGCTTTAGTGCGCGCTATTAAAAATTATCTTACTAACTCGGTGCGCTTTTATGCGATCCAAAATCTAAATCCCAACAATGTTAGATAAAAATATGTTCAAGAGCCGAGGGTGCATTTATGTGCGCGTGTTCGAGACGTATTTTAAATGACGTTGCAATTTTCCTTTAAAAAAAATAATAATTAAATAAAGCGGTTAAAGTTAAAATCGAACCATAGGTTAAAACATGTACTAAATCAGATAATAGGCCATTTATAGCAGTTGATGCACCGTGCTAAAACCACGGAACTCGGGAATGCCTAAACACCTTCTCCCTGTTAACAGAATCCTTACCCGTATTTCTGGTCGCGGACTGTGATACAGAGAGTCAATCTTTCCTCGATCGGGATTTGAACTTGGTGACTTGGTGACAACCATAATTATCCCCAGTGGCGACTCCTGAATTCTTTTAAATAAATCTCCATTTCGATTGTCACTTCAGTTGGAAATAATTCCCTATATACCCTTCCGGGGGTGTTGTAAAAAAGGAGGTGTGACACAACAGTCAACCTAAATGGGCTGAGGATATCACTGCCAGCTACATTAATGATGAAGAAGTCTAGAAAGTTAATTATCCAGTTGAGTGTGGATCCAGGAGCAGTCCCAGGATTAGAGTAACAAGAAGGAATTCTCAGGCACTATGGAAAGGTATGGGTGGGGGGGGGGAGGGGAGACAATGGTTCCCTTCGACAGAAGCTAATCACTGAAATGCATTTCGACCTTTGGGGGGGGAGGGGGGGGGGTCACTCAGGTATTTTTGCTACTAAACAAAGGATGAAGTTACTGTTCTGTTGGTTGGGTTTATTACAAGACATCAAAAATCAAATAAAAGAGTGTGAAATCTGTCAAAGAAATAAAGGTGAATATGTTGCTTACCCTGGTCTCCTACAACCCCTGCCCATACCACTCGTGCTTGGAAACATATAGCAATGGATTTCATCAGTGGACTGCCTAAGTTACATCAAAAAGACTCTGTCTTGGTACTGATAGATAGATATACTAAGTTAGCTCACTTTTTTTCCTTAACACATCCCTATAATGCCAACCAAATTGCCCAACGTTTCTTGGATAATATCTGCAAATTACATGGCATACTCAGCTACATAGTCTCTGACTAGACCCTATATTCCTCAGTACATTTTGGAAGGAACTATTCAAGGGGTTACATATACAATTGAAGACAAGTTCTACATACCACTCCAAAACGGATAGTCAATCCGAAAGATTGAACAGATGCTTGGAAACTTACCTTCGGTGTATGACTGGCCACAAGCCTTCAGATTAGAGTAAATTGATCACACTTGCAGAGTTCTGGTACAATTCAAATTATCACTCGGCTATAGGCATGACTCCCTTTAAAGCTTTCTATGGATATGATCCACCACAACCCACATTTGAATTGATTAGCCAAACGAAGTTGGAATCTGTGGACCTAATCTTGCGTGAAAGACAATTGATGGCCAGTGTCTTACATGAAAATCTGACAAAATCACAGGCGAGAATGAAGCACTACGCCTGTCACACCTCCTTTTTACACACCTACCCCCGAAGGATAATGTATAAGGGAGTTTTTCCACTTTAAGTGACATTATTTGAAATGGGATTATTTAACGATCAGAGTCGCCACTTGGGATAGGTTTGGCTTTTGGTGTCCCAAGTCACCGGTTTATCTTGAATCCCAAATCGAGGAAATTTCGACTTTCCAAATGAAGTCTGCGAACCAGAAATTCTGACTAAGGAATTCTGTTGACCCGAGGGAAGGTGTTAGGAACCCCCGGATCCCGTAGTTCTAGCACGGTCGCTTAAACTATCATAATTGGCCTAATATCTGATTTTAAAACATTTTCATCCTATAGTGCAATTTAAAATTTTTCACCGCTTTAAATTGACTTTTAAGGAAGGTTGAACGTCGTTCAAAACGTATTTTTGGATCACGTCACATGAAATGCACCCGGACCCGAAACACATTTTATTCAACGTTTTAGGATTTGGATTTGGGTCACATGAAATGCACACCCGAGTTTAAGAAGGTAGATTTATTAAAATGTGCGCCTAAAGCAGCTAACGTGTTGATAACTTTGCGGGAGGCCATGAAAATTCGCTAAATGGCACGTCCCGATTTCTAAGTATTTTAATGTAAGTATTTAAAGAGGTACCACGTCGATTTATGGAAATTTTTGTTTATCTTCTTGATTTTCTTGTTTGCTGCTTCAACAGCACCCATTGGCTTTAGGTTATTCCCAAGTTGTTCCAATTCTCGATTTACTTTCCTAAAAAACCTCTTCTTCATCACATTCTGGTTCTTGGTTCATTATTTCACAATTAGACAGCATGTTCGGATCTGGGCATGAAGTCCGCAAGCATGTCATGTTATTTAAGGCCGCATTATTTAGAGCTGAAAGAAGAATTAAAAAGCAAAAATCAGAAAGAATAAAGAAGAATGAACGATGAATTATTGATTTCATTTCTTGGAATTTGGAAGATAACAGGGTTTACATTTGGAAATTTAAAGACAAGAAACTAAAGAAGGCATCCGAGTTACACCCTTAGAATAACTCGGGATGCAGAAAAAGTAGCAGGACAGGTCTACCGGGACTCCCGCCTGATCGGAAACGGCGTAGCCTTCCAATTTTTGAAGCTTGGCGCTTTGGTCCCATGTATAACACCTCAGCGATGCTAGAGCCCTCTCCCGGCTGAACCATTGGGTTTCGTAGAGTATCTTCCTCATTGCCCACAACATTTCCTCAATTTCTTCGGCCGTAAAAGGCCTCATCATCTTCCTCCTCACTGTACTTCGGCTTGACAAAGGTTTCATACAAATGTGGCTGTGGCTGTGGCAAGACCCATCCTTTCTTCTTTCTCTCATCCGCCCACTCTACATCATCTGGGGTGGGGTAAAAACCTATCCCGAACAACTTTTTAGTTGTATGTAGGTAACCGGTTCAGCTATTCTTGCAGGATTTCCAAGTCCTTTCCCTAGTTTGAAGCCATGTCGGATCATTTCTTTGCCACCATAATCGAGGCATTGGAAAGGAAGGGTTGGGGCAAGGGTTTCCTTCTTCATACGGGTCTGCCACCACAACTTCAAAGACCTGATACACTATGTGCTCACTGCCTTCTCTCGCTTCAAGGCAAGCGGACCGATGGGTCCGATAAATTGATTGTTCATCCTCCCGTGGACCACGATCTCTTTGGTCCTCATGCTCGAACTTTACCATCTGATGAAGAGTAGAGGGCACACCCCCGCTGCAGGATCCATGGCCTTCCCAAAAGAAGGTTGTAGGAGGTGTCCATGTCTAAAACGTGGAAGGTTACTTCAAAGTCTACTGGGCCGATGGTCAGAATTTATATCGATCTCTCCAATCGTGTCCCTTTTTTATGCCATCGAAAGCTCGTACGCAGACCATTGTTGGTTCGAATTCTTTCAGTCCCAATTTCATGCGCTGTAAAGTTGAGAGTGGGGCAGATATCTACCCCAGACCTCCATCTACCATGACCCTCTTCACATAGTAATCCCTCATATTTGACGGTTAAGTGCAAGGCCTTGTGTGAGCAACTCCTTCTGGAGGCAAGTCATTTTTGCTGAATGAAATCTGATTGACAGCGAAAAATCTTTCCGCCATTCTTTCTAATTGCTCCACAGAAGTCTCAGCTTAGTACGTATGCCTCATTGAGGGTCTTGACTTATACCTTCTGATGTTCGGGGGATTTTATCAACAAAGATAGCAAGGAGACTTGTTCAGGACACTTTGAAGCTGGTCAACCACTTCATAATCTGCCCTCTTCATTTTCTGAAGAAAGCTTCCGCCTCTTCTGCACTTACAGGTTTTTAGATGGGAAAACGCCTTCTGTAGCATTGTTTTACTTCTTCCACGTTTGGAGTACTTCTCAACAGGGGTAATTTTCACTATTGCGGCTGATTGGAATTTTGGGTAATTTTCTTGAACTTCTCCTGAGATTTCCTTGCCCTTATACGTCACCACTGTTTATGGTAGTTCCAAGCACGCGGGTAGGATCAGTCATGGGCCTCTGTGGCTGCGCGGCCCAATAACCATGGGCTCACTCAGCCTTGTGGATAATTGGCCCCCGCACCACATAAGCTCCCTTGGGTACATACATCTGGCGTTGCCCTTTTCAATTCAAATCTCTTTTGGAGGACTCAAAGTCAACTGCTTTTCGTTGCGGCCTCTGTGGACATTAGAACAGCATCATTGGGAGGCATTTACCCTCGTTCCTGTTCAACTTTCTTTTCTGGTTTTGAATGGTGCTTGTGTCGTTTTCTTTTCCCCTTCATTTGCTTCGGGCAATTTTTGGTTTTCTCTCTCACATCAGCAATGGCGATTATGCCTTCAGTGCCGGATCAAATTCTTTATTTCGCAAATCATTCCGATTACTGCCCGTTGTTGTGGGCCGGCGTGGTTATTAGTCACGTTGGGACATCCTCATCCCCTCAGCACTATCTTTCCTTGTTCTATCAAGTTCTCCACTACTCTTTTCAAGGTCCAACAATCATCCGTATTCGTGCCCTTCTCTCCTGAATGATAGGCACATCTGACACCAGCCCTGTAAGCAGGTGATGCTGGGTTTTGCCTTGTTTGAGGAGAACTGGCTGCAGCAGACCATTTGGACAAGTTTTTGGAAACAAAACTGGAATAGGATTCACCAATTGGTGTAAAAGTTTGCCTTCTGGGTGGCTTCACGAGGAGGAAAGTTATTCTGTGGAGGACGGGGATTGTAGTGGTTTTGGGGAGAGGCTGGTTCTCGAATGGAGCTGGTTTCTATTGGCTTGTTGCTACGGCCGGACAAAAGGTTGAGCATTCATTGACCGCGTACGTTGAGGATATAAGCCATGTCATGGTGGAGGGTAATAATGTTGAGGGTATCTTTCTGAGAACATAGGTCTAGGAGCGCGGTGTCTTCTTACACTCGAGGCCGCCAATGGTATTTCTTCTTTCTTCTTACCCTTGGCCATTCCTTCAGACCACCGTGAATGGCTTGGGAGGTGCTTAATGGCTGATTGGCTCAGAATTCTGCCTGTTTTTTAGTCCATTCTCCACCATTTCACCGATCTTAATAGCTTCTGCGAATGGTTTACCATAGCTGACATCATATTTGGAAATAATCAGCTTCCTGAGCTTGAAAAAACACCGTGACAATTTCAACCTTGTCCATTGGAGGTTTTACTCTCGATGCTTGCTCACTCCATTTTGATTGCGTACTCCCTAAAGCTCTCCGAAGACTTCTTTTTTCAGATTTGCCAAACGAGTTCCGGTCTGGAGCAATGTCTATATTCTACTGGAACTGTCTAACAAAGTCTCTCGCGAGGTCTCCCAGATGTGCCATGGAGAGATATCTTGATCCATATTACCACTCGGAGCGCAATACCAACTAGACTCTCTCCAAAATAAGCCATGAGTAACTCTTTTTTTCCTCCAGCACCTCGCAACTGATTGCAATATTTCTTAAGATGAGCAATAGGATCACCATGTCCATCGTATTTTTCAAACTTTGGAGTTTTGAATCCCAGAGGCAAGTGCAGTGAGGGAACATGCATAGATCAACATAGGACACACTTTTCTTGCCTACTCAATCCCTGTATGTTCTTGAGGCTCTGCTCCAGGCTTCTCATCTCTTTGCCATTCTTCCTGTTTCAGGGTTTTTGGAGTCTTTTTCTTGTCCCGTTGTGAACTCAAGTGGAGTGGTCTGAGGGTAGTTATAAGTGGGGAACTGGGGGGTTCCATTTGGAAAGTGGGTAATTTGGAACGTAAAGGCTGAAGCGATCAAAGTGGGCCTAGGCAGTGCAGGCTGTGTGTGGCTGAGCATGGGGAGCGGTAAAGATATTGGAGGCTGCTGCTCCGGACATGAACACCTGGGGGCGAACCTCAAGAAGGTGTTCCTACGAAATGAGACGATATGGTGGGCTGTCCCAATTGGGGTATTCGGGTGGCTGATGGGGATATTAGAGGTACCCCCTGTTCTAGGAAACAACTCGGGGAATCCGGGGATGGAACTTGGAGGTTCCCTTCCATTCGTCCACGTATCCCACATCTCTTATGACCCTAAGACGTAAGATCCTGTCTCTTTCAGCCGCTGCAGATTCCGAGGTCGGGATGCCTGAGATTGGGCCATCTCTGGGATGAGAATGGCTGGCAAGTCATTTTCCGAAGACATTTCTATGCTCCCCTTTGAACTAGTAAAGTACGGATTGTGATGCCAGTTTACCACGAAAAACCAACCACCATTTCTTAAACCTGGACTGATTGTGACAGCAGCAAACGTTAGTTTGAGGCAAATAACAGATAGGTAATCGCACATTGAGGCATGATGCCACCTATACAGTTAAATGTGTTTCTATATGTTTTGCAACGGTTTGCATGCGTCATCCCGACTTTACTTATTTTCTCCATTTTTTTCAACTCTTCCTTTTGTTTTTCTTTTCTTTTCTTCTCTTGGCCTTTTTCTCATTTTTTCGTTTGCCTCTTTTTTTTCACTCCCTCTCTTTTTTTCTTTCTTTCTTTTGGTTATTGGTCGAATCCTTATGGAGATTGCCTAGTATCATGACCCGCATGAATCAGACCGAGCGTAGTCTTGAAAAATGAATGGAGAAATAAGGAAACAATTTTTGGAATTTTTTTCTTTTACAAAACCTTTTATTTCAAAAACAAACCCTGGCTTTGCAGATACGGCCTTTTAGCACTTCGAGAAGAAGATTTTAAGGCTTGTGCCCGCTAACCGCTTGAAAATGACCAAGTGGGTTCTTGTTGAAAACAGCCTTCCGGCGCCCTTTTTGGGACATTTCGCTTATTTTAAACAAGAATGGCATCACCCGACTTATTTGTGACAAAAATAAAAATTTTGTTGTTTTTGGGCTATTTTTGCAAAAAGGGAAGTTGGACCCGATGGGGGTTTCCTATGTATCCATGCCCTGTCGGGAATCAACTAGTGTAGTTCTGCAGATTTGACAAAACCAACTATTTTTGAAAAAAAAAATTCTTTTTCCTTCATTTTTCTCAAAAAATTCGGCAGGGTTTCAGTATTATTTGAGTATTGTTTTTCAAAACAGGTGATTACCCTCACTTAAACCCTAACATTGTTATTCTCTTTTTAACTCTCTCCCGTTATTTTACAAGCCAGTCAAACATGCAAAGCCGGGCAAATAAATGCACAAGTAGCACGTAAGATGCATCAGGATTGTCTTTTCAATTCAGGTCACCTGTCCTAGACGGACCCAACCCCTGTGTTGAGTCCCCTAAATCAAATGCACATGATGCAAACAAACAGTCCTAACTAGGGATCCGGCATGAGGCTTTTTATACTAGGTTTAGCCCTGGGTTTATTGTTCTAGACCTGGCTTCACCGAGCGGAAAAACTCGAGCGAGGGGGGGCAGCGTACCGGGGATACAGAAGCTCCGCCGCCTTAGCAACTGTCCGAACCTCGTTCTAAATGGCAAAAGACTCTAAACAGAAGAGAAGTCACACGAAGTGCACCCTTCTCCATGATGTAGAAGACTCAAGAGAGGAAGGGTTTCGTAGCAGTTTATATATTACAATTCACCAAATATCAAAGCGGTAAAGCATTTAGCGCATTTAGCATGCAACATGTAAGAAAATCGAATAAAGCTAAATATAACAGTTATTCTAAGCTCGAATTCTTGAACCCTGAACTGAAATTCTGGGGTTCGTATCCCCAACAGAGGTTGCCAGAGCAACTCAGGGATTGGAGCCCTAATGTTGGCAAAAGGTAAAAAGCTCAACTCAGGGATTGGAGCCCTAATGTTGGCTAAAGGAAAAACGCTCAACTCAGGGATTGGAGCCCTAATGTTGGCTAAAGGGAAAAATGCTCAACTCAGGGATTGGAGCCCTAATGTTGGCTAAAGGAAAAACGCTCAACTCAGGGATTGGAGCCCTAATGTTGGCTAAAGGGAAAAATGCTCAACTCAGGGATTGGAGCCCTAATGTTGGCTAAACCAAGTAACGGGTTGATATTGGGAATTCTAAACTATCCTTTTTTGGGATTCTTTTGTTATCTCTTTTTCTCTTTTTCATTTTTGATAAGATGCAGGAAAGAACTTGGAGGAAACTTCCCTTTTGCATTGATTATTTGCTGCAAAGCTGTTTCAGCACTTGCGCGTTTCTTTTTTTTGGCTGCACCTGCTTTTGCGCGGTTGCCTGGATTGCACCTGTTTCAATTTTCATACAAAGAACAATTGTTATTTTGAAACGGTGGTTGGTTTTGTGGCCTTGATTGTCTCAATTGCTTGATCCCGGCCAGCTTCTGTTGAGAACCTCTGTTGCTTGTTGGTTTTGAAGATTAACCTCTCTTTCAAACCGAAGGACTCAACTTTTAAGATTTCATGACGACTCGCCTGTGTGGGGCTTTGACCCTTTCACTTTATTCTGCCTTTAAGACCTTTGTCCTTGACTTTTCTTTTTCTCTTTCAATAACTTTGATTTCAAAGCATCCGCCATCATGGCCAGTCGGGATTGACTTGATGCACCCGTTGAGGCTGGGTACTTTTCTTTAGCTTTTGTTAGGGAGAGCCCTGTAAAGCCAGTCCTGCCACCTTTTCTTTGCATTAAATTTGGGAACAGAGTTAGACCGAAAGGGATTTCAAGGAAAAAGTAGACAAAAGGCAAGAGAATGAATTTAAAGAGAAGTGTCCCTTTCGGGGAGAAAAGAAGGACTTATCTGGGGTGCATGCAGGCTTCAAATAGACATGACATGCTTCTTGGACTGGGTGCCCGACCCGCACAAACTTTCCACACTTCTCATAAACTCATTGACCCGTGTTTCAGATCCAGGGAATCTTGCCAGGACTCTTTCAATGGTGGAAGATGTCTTCTCTTCGGCCGACGGTGCCCTTTGCGGGTTTTCATCAGTCGACCTCTCTCATTTCTCTTCTCACCGTCGACCGATAGTGCTCTTTACGAGTTTTCACTAAGTGGACTCTCTCATTTTCAATTTCTCTACTCACCGTCGCCTTATGGTGCCCGTAGGTTTTCACCGATAAGACTTTCTCATTTTATTTCTCTCAATTTGATTGCATCAGATTCCAACAATGATGTTTTCAATTCCCACGCCTTTGCCAATTGATCGCAAGGACTTGGACAAGGTTTTTTGGGTAAAAAGAATCTTGGATGGAATTACAACTTTGGAACCGTTTTGGTAGGCTCATAGCCGAGCCATTATATCATCTGCCCCAGTTTCACTTTTAGGGGGAATTGGGATTTTTGTTTTGGTGTGACTGAACCCCAGAGAGAGGCTGCCTACGTATCCTTTCGGAATCAAGTCAGACGTAGTTCAGGGAGTTTTGCTTTTTGTTGTTTTTGTTTTTGTTTTGTTTTGTTTTTTCTTCTTCTTTTTTTTTCATTTTTCTTTTCTCTTCTTTTTCTTTTTTTTCTTTTTTTTTCTCTTTTTTTTCTTTTTTTTTCTCTTTTTTTCTTTTCAATAGTACTTTCGGGTTCCAAAGAGGGTAACCAAGGAAGGGTAACCGGCTCAAATGGGTTTGCAAAGGGTTGATAGTATTTGGGTAGCGGGATAGCCTTCATCATCTCAATTGCACAAAGTCATCACTGCAGAAAGTCTAGACATAGTACCTTTTTACTGCATCTGCATTCACAGCTGCTTCGGGATCGTTTCCCTCGATATCTCCCAGATACGATGCTCCTCTTCGCAATATCTTTCTGATGATACAGGGACCTTTCCAATTAGGAGAAAATTTTCCTTTTGCTTCCTGGTGATGAGGCAGAATGCGCCTTAACACAAGTTGTCCCACTTCAAAATTCCTGGGTCGTACTTTCTTGTTATAAGTGCGGGCCATTCTTTTTTGGTACAAATGCCCGTGACAGACCGCGACCATCCATTTTTCATCAGTTAAAGACAACTGTTCCAGACGGGTCTTGGCCCACTCACTATCATCGATTTATGCTTCAACGATGATCCGGAGAGAAGGGATTTCTACCTCTGCGGGTATAACAGCCTCGGTTCTATAGACCAAAAGGTATGGGGTAGCTCCTACCGATGTGCGCACTATGGTGCGATATCCCACTAATGCAAAGGGCAACTTTTCATGCCATTGTCTTGAGCTCTGAATCATTTTTCTCAAAATCTTCTTGATGTTCTTGTTTGCTGCTTCAACAGCACCATTGGCTTTAGGTTTATTCCCAAGTTGTTCCAATTCTCGATTTACTTTCCTAAAAACCTCTTCTTCATCACATTCTGGTTCTTGGTTCATTATTTCACAATTAGACAGCATGTTCGGATCTGGGCATGAAGTCCGCAAGCATGTCATGTTATTTAAGGCCGCATTATTAGAGCTGAAAGAAGAATTAAAAAGCAAAAATCAGAAAGAATAAAGAAAGAATGAACGATGAATTATTGATTTCATTTCTTGGAATTTGGAAGATAACAGGGTTTACATTTGGAAATTTAAAGACAAGAAACTAAAGAAGGCATCCGAGTTACACCCTAGAATAACTCGGGATGCAGAAAAAGTAGCAGGACAGGTCTACCGGGACTCCCGCCTGATCGGAAACGGCGTAGCCTTCCAATTTTGAAGCTTGGCGCTTGGTCCCATGTATAACACCTCAGCGATGCTAGAGCCCTCTCCCGGCTGAACCATGTGGGTTTCGTAGAGTATCTTCCTCATTGCCCCACACATTTCCTCAATTTCTTCGGCCGTAAAGGCCTCATCATCTTCCTCCTCACTGTACTTCGGCTTGACAAAGGTTTCATACAAATGTGGCTGTGGCTGTGGCAAGACCCATCCTTTCTTCTTTCTCTCATCCGCCCACTCTACATCATCTGGGGTGGGGTAAAAACCTATCCCGAACAACTTTTTAGTTGTATGTAGGGTAACCGGTTCAGCTATTCCTTGCAGGGATTTTCCAAGTCCTTTCCCTAGTTTGAAGCCATGTCGGATCATTTCTTTGGCCACCATAATCGAGGCATTGGAAAGGAAGGGTTGGGGGCAAGGGTTTCCTTCTTCATACTGGTCTGCCACCACAACTTCAAAGACCTGATACACTATGTGCTCACTGCCTTCTCTCGCTTCAAGGCAAGCGACCGATGGGTCCCGATAAATTGATTGTTCATCCTCCCCGTGGACCACGATCTCTTGGTCCTCATGCTCGAACTTTACCATCTGATGAAGAGTAGAGGGCACATCCCCCGCTGCATGGATCCATGGCCTTCCCAAAAGAAGGTTGTAGGAGGTGTCCATGTCTAAAACGTGGAAGGTTACTTCAAAGTCTACTGGGCCGATGGTCAGAATTATATCGATCTCTCCAATCGTGTCCCTTTTTATGCCATCGAAAGCTCGTACGCAGACATTGTTGGGTCGAATTCTTTCAGTCCCAATTTCATGCGCTGTAAAGTTGAGAGTGGGCAGATATCTACCCCAGAACCTCCATCTACCATGACCCTCTTCACATAGTATCCCTCATATTTGACGGTTAAGTGCAAGGCCTTGTTGTGAGCAACTCCTTCTGGAGGCAAGTCATTTTTGCTGAATGAAATCTGATTGACAGCGAAAAATCTTTCCGCCATTCTTTCTAATTGCTCCACAGAAGTCTCAGCTAGTACGTATGCCTCATTGAGGGTCTTGACTAATACCTTCTGATGTTCGGGGGATTTTATCAACAAAGATAGCAAGGAGACTTGTTCAGGACACTTTTGAAGCTGGTCAACCACTTCATAATCTGCCATCTTCATTTTCTGAAAGAAAGCTTCCGCCTCTTCTGCACTTACAGGTTTTTTAGATGGGAAACGCCTTCTGGTAGCATTGTTTACTTCTTCCACGTTGGAGTACTTCTCAACAGGGTAATTTTCACTATTGCGGCTGATTGGAATTTTAGGGGTAATTTTCTTGAACTTCTCCTGAGATTTCCTTGCCCTTATACGTCACCACTGTTTTATGGTAGTTCCAAGGCACCGCGGTAGGATCAGTCATGGGCCTCTGTGGCGCGCGGCCAATAACCATGGGCTCACTCAGCCTTGGTGGATTAATTGGCCCCCGCACCACATAAGCTCCCTTGGGTACATACATCTGGGTTGCCCTTTTCAATTCAAATCTCTTTGGAGGACTCAAAGTCAACTGCTTTTCGTTGCGGCCTCGTGGGACATATAGAACAGCATCATTGGGAGGCATTACCCTCGTTCCTGCTTCAACTTTCTTTTCTGGTTTTGAATGGGTGGCTTTGTTCGTTTTCTTTTCCCCTTCATCTTGCTTCGGGGCAATTTTTGGTTTTCTCTCCACATCAGCAATGGCGATTATGGCCTTCAGTGCCGGATCAAATTCTTTATCTTCGCAAATCATTCCGATTACTGGCCCGTTGTTGTGGGCCGGCAGTGGGTTATTAGTCACGTTGGGGACATCCTCATCCCTCAGCACTATCTTTCCTTGTTCTATCAAGTTCTCCACTACTCTTTTCAAGGTCCAACAATCATCCGTATCGTGCCCTTCTGCTCCTGAATGATAGGCACATCTGACACCAGCCCTGTAAGCAGGTGATGCTGGGTTTTGCCTTGTTTGAGGAACTGGCTGCAGCAGACCATTTGGACAAGTTTTGGAAACAAACTGGAATAGGATTCACCAATTGGTGTAAAAGTTTGCCTTCTGGGTGGCTCACGAGGAGGAAAGTTATTCTGTGGAGGACGGGGATTGTAGTGGTTTTGGTGAGGAGGCTGGTTTCTCGGAAATGGAGCTTGGTTTCTATTGGCTTGTTGCTACGGCCGGACAAAAGGTTGAGCATTCATGACCGCGTACGGTTGAGGAGTATAAGCCATGTCATGGTGAGGGTAATAATGTTGAGGGTATCTTTCTGAGAACATAGGTCTAGGAGCGCGGTGTCTTCTTACACTCGAGGCCGCCATGGCTATTTCTTCTTTCTTCTTACCCTTGGCCATTCCTTCAGACCCACCGTGAATGGCTTGGGAGGTTGCTCTAATGGCTGATTGGCTCAGAATTCTGCCTGTTTTTAGTCCATTCTCCACCATTTCACCGATCTTAATAGCTTCTGCGAATGGTTTACCCATAGCTGACATCATATTTTGGAAATAATCAGCTTCCTGAGCTTGAAAAAACACCGTGACAATTTCAACCTTGTCCATTGGAGGTTTTACTCTCGATGCTTGCTCACTCCATTTGATTGCGTACTCCCTAAAGCTCTCCGAAGACTTCTTTTTCAGATTTGCCAACGAGTTCCGGTCTGGAGCAATGTCTATATTCTACTGGAACTGTCTAACAAAGTCTCTCGCGAGGTCGTCCCAGATGTGCCATGGAGAGATATCTTGATCCATATACCACTCGGAGGCAATACCAACTAGACTCTCTCCAAAATAAGCCATGAGTAACTCTTCTTTTCCTCCAGCACCTCGCAACTGATTGCAGTATTTCTTAAGATGAGCAATAGGATCACCATGTCCATCGTATTTTTCAAACTTTGGAGTTTTGAATCCCAGAGGCAAGTGCACGTGAGGGAACATGCATAGATCAACATAGGACACACTTTTCTGCCTACTCAATCCCTGTATGTTCTTGAGGCTCTGCTCCAGGCTTCTCATCCTCTTTGCCACTTCTTCCTGTTCAGGGGTTTTGGGAGTCTTTTCTTGTCCCGTTGTGAACTCAAGTGGAGGTGGCTGAGGGTAGTTATAAGTGGGGAACTGAGGGGGTTCCATTTGGAAAGTGGGTATTTGGAACGTAAAGGCTGAAGGATCAAAAGTGGGCCTAGGCAGTGCAGGCTGTGTTGTGGCTGAGCATGGGGGAGCGGTAAAGATATTGGAGGCTGCTCCGGACATGAACACCTGGGGGCGAACCTCAGAAGGTGTTCCTACGAAATGAGACGATATGGTGGGCTGTCCCAATGGGGTATTCGGGTGGCTGATGGGGATATTAGAGGTACCCCCTGTTCTAGGAAACAACTCGGGGAATCCGGGGATGGAACTTGGAGGTTCCCTTCCATTCGTCCACGTATCCCACATCTCTATGACCCTAAGACGTAAGATCCTGTTCTCTTCAGCCGCTGCAGATTCCGAGGTCGGGATGCCTGAGATTGGGCCATCTTCTGGGATGAGAATGGCTGGCAAGGTCATTTCCGAAGACATTTCTATGCTCCCCTTTGAACTAGTAAAGTACGGATGTGATGCCAGTTTACCACGAAAAACCAACCACCATTTCTATAAAACCTGGACTGATTGTGACAGCAGCAAACGGTTAGTTTGAGGCAAATAACAGATAGGTAATCGCACATTGAGGCATGATGCACCTATACAGTTAAATGTGTTTCTATATGTTTTGCAACGGTTGCATGCGTCATCCCGACTTTACTTATTTTCTCCATTTTTTTCAACTCTCCTTTTGTTTTTCTTTTCTTTTCTTCTCTTGGCCTTTTTCTCATTTTTCGTTGCCTCTTTTTTTTCACTCCCTCTCTTTTTTTCTTTCTTTCTTTTGGTTATGGTCGAATCCTATGGAGATTGCCTACGTATCATGACCCCGCATGAATCAGACCGAGCGTAGTTCTTGAAAAATGAATGGGAGAAATAAGGAAACAATTTTTGGAATTTTTTTTTCTTTTACAAAACCTTTTATTTCAAAAACAAAACCCTGGCTTTGCAGATACGGCCTTTTAGCACTTCGAGGAAGAAGATTTTAAGGCTGTGCCCGCTAACCGTTGAAAATGACCCAAGGTGGCTGTTCTTGTGAAAACAGCCTTCCGGCGCCCTTTTGGGGACATTCGGCTTATTTTAAACAAGAATGGCATCACCCGACTTATTTGTGACAAAAACTAAAATTTTGTTGTTTTTGGGCTATTTTTGCAAAAAGGGAAGTTGGACCCGATGGGGGTTTCCTATGTATCCCATGCCCTGTGGGAATCAAACTAGTGTAGTTCTGGCAGATTTGACAAAACCAACTATTTTTGAAAAAAAAAATTCTTTTTCCTTCATTTTCTCAAAAAATTCGGCAGGGTTTCAGTATTATTTGAGTATTGGTTTTTCAAAACAGGTGATTACCCTCACTTAACCCTAACATTGTTATTCTCTTTTTAACTCTCTCCCGTTATTTACAAGCCAGTCAACATGCAAAGCCGGGCAAATAAATGCACAAGTAGCACGTAAGATGCATCAGGATGGTCTTTTCAATTCAGGTCACCTGTCCTAGACGGACCCAACCCCTGTGTTGAGTCCCCTAAATCAAATGCACATGATGCAAACAAACAGTCCTACTAGGGATCCGGCATGAGGCTTTGTTATACTAGGTTTAGCCCTGGGTTTATTGTTCTAGACCTGGCTTACCCGAGCGGAAAACTCGAGCCGAGGGGGGGCAGCGTACCGGGGATACAGAAGCTCCGCCGCCTTAGCAACTTGTCCGAACCTCGTTCTAAATGGCAAAAGACTCTAAACAGAAGAGAAGTCACACGAAGTGCACCCTTCTCCATGATGTAGAAGACTCAGAGAGAGGAAGGGTTTCGTAGCAGTTTATATATACAATTCACCAAATATCAAAGCGGTAAAGCATTTAGCGCATTTAGCATGCAACATGTAAGAAAATCAGATAAAGCTAAATATAACAGTTATTCTAAGCTCGAATTCTTGAACCCTGAACTGAAATTCTGGGTTCGTATCCCCAACAGAGTTGCCAGAGCTGTCACACCTCCTTTTTACACACCTACCCCAAAGGATAATGTATAAGGGAGTTTTTCCACTTTAAGTGACATTATTCAAAATGGGATTATTTAATGATCAGATTCGCCACTTGGGATAGGTTTGGCTTTTGGTGTCCCAAGTCACCGGTTTATCTTGAATCCCAAATCGAGGAAATTTCGACTTTCCATATGAAGTCTGCAAACCAGAAATTCTGACTAAGGAATTCCGTTGACCCGAGGGAAGGTGTTAGGCACCCCCGGATCCCGTGGTTCTAGCACGGTCGCTTAAACTATCATAATTGGCCTAATATCTGATTTTAAAACATGTTCATCCTATAGTGCAATTTAAAATTATTTACCGCTTTTAATTAACTTTTAAGGAAGGTTGAACGTCGTTTAAAACGTGTTTTTGGATCACGTCACATAAAATTCACCCAGATCCGAAACACATTTTATTCAACGTTTTACGATTTGGATTGGGGTCACATGAAATGCACACCCGAGTTTAAGAAGGTAGATTTATTAAAATGCGCGCCTAAAGCAGCTAACGTGTTGATAACTTTGCGGGAGGCCATGAAAATTCGCTAAATGGCACGTCCCGATTTCTAAGTATTTTAATGTAAGTATTTAAAGAGGGCCACGCGATTTATGAATTTTGTTTGGCGCGGCGCACCTCGATTTATTTTAAAGGCCATCTTAAAATGAACAATAATTATCTATTAAGGATTGTCTCTAAAAAAAACCTAATTAGTTAGATCTAAGAATTAACTATTAAAAGCATTCAAGGAAATTCGGGCCTCAAGATCAAGTCCAAACTTAAACAAGGGGATCTCCATTATTGAAAAACCCCTTAATTCAAGTTTGCTACTTAACTTGGATGGCCCAATCTTGCACTACAAAATTAAACCAATAACCTTAAAATGAATTCAGGCCCTCAGCATATTGGGCTTCGAAAAACTAGCCCAGGAGTGCGGGAAATGTGGTCAGCTTTTACAAGAGGCTGTCTCATGTTGGGCCTCAACACAAGCCCAAACGAAAGCAAGCTAGAACTTAGGCTTAAAATCAAATTCCTGATCAATCCACAATTCAACAAATGAACCAATTCAAAAAGGGCTGGTAATATTTGGGCTTCCTATTAAATAACTAGGTCCAAATCTCAGTTACACAAAAGCTGTCCAGGTTTGTCTCATGAATAAGCCTAAATCAAATATTGAGTTCAATTTGGGCCAGTTAACAATTTTAAGAACGAATAAACAATTTGTTCCAATTAGAGGCCCGCTAACTTTTCAATTCAAATATCAGGCACAGTATCAACTTGTTTGCATATTGATAACTAATATACTCAATCTGGAAATCTAATAGCCTTTTAGTTTCAATTGATAAACCTTAAAACAACTTAATCATGGACTGGAAACTAGAAGTAACTACTAATATTCATTTCTGAATCATGGCTTTTTTTTAAAAAAAAACAACTCCTGAACCCTCACACGTGATAACCAACATGATAAGCAAATTAAAATAGCCAGTCCCTTTACAGCTACAGGAGATGCTTCAATTTTTCAGTGATGAGTATACATGTTGCTTCTGTAACGACCCGACCGGTTGTTTTGAGTCCCAGCGCTCCCTTCAGCAGTTGGAGGCCATGAACAGCTTCATTTCAGGTATTATGATTTGTACACGTGGTCGGAATTAAGCTCTGGGAAGTTCAGAATCGATTTGGATAGAGAATTCTCATTTCGGAAGCTTAAAGTTGAAAGAATGAACTAGGACAGGAATTTTGAGTAAACGACCTCGAAATCAGGATCTGAAGGTTCCAACAGGTTCGTATGATGATTTCGGGCTTGGGCGTATGCCCGGTTCGGGTTTCGGATAACCCGGGAGCGTTTTGGCGCCTATTGTGGAAGTTAGCATTTTAGAAGAAATTTCATAAGTTGGGCTTGAAGTGCATTTCAGTGTTATCGATGTCCGTTTGGGATTCCGAGACTGGGAATAGTTTCGTATGGTGATTCTGGAGTTGGGAGCGCAATCGGAAGTGAATTCGGAGGTCCGTAGGTCATTTTGGATCCATTTGGCTAAAGATAGAAATTTGAAGGTTTTTGAGAAGTTTGACCGGGGGTGGACTTTTTGATATCGGGGTCGGAATACGATTCCGGAAGTTGGAGTAGGTCCGTAATGTAAAATATGACTTGTGCGCAAAATTTGAGGTTAATCGGACGTGATTTGATAGGTTTAAATATCGGAAATAGAAGTTTGAAATTTCGAAGTTCATAAAGCTTGAATCGGGATGTAATTCATGGTTTTAGCATTGTTTTATATGATTTGAAGCCTCGAGCAAGTCCGTAATGAGTTTTGGGATTGGTTGGTATGATTAGTTGGGGTCCCGGGGGGCCTCGGGTGAATTCCGGGTGGTTAACGGATCAAAAATGGGATTTTTGGAAGAAATATGCAGCTGGTATCTGGTATAACCGCTTCTGCGGAAATGGGATCGCAGAAGCGGCCCCGCAGAAGCGGGGAAGAAGCCGCAGAAGCGGACTAGGGCGAGGGCAGCCAGGACCGCAGAAGCGGCACTTTGACCGCTGATGCGGAACCGCAGAAGCGGTTGGCTAACCGCAGAAGCGGAAAGCCTGAAGCGATGGGAACCGCAGAAACGGTAAGCGGTCCGCAGAAGCGGGACCGCGGAAGCGCAAGGAAAAACCTTAGATTTTCAAAAGTATTAAAAGAGGAATTGATTGGTAATATAGTTGGCTAGCCTGACAGCGGTGTCCGGCGCCATCACGACCCGTAGTGGATTTGGGTCGTGACACTAACTAGTTAATAAAATTAATAAAAAAAACTAATTAAAACAAGACCTAAACCCTAGCCATCAATGATATACAATGTTCAAAGAATTGAAACACTAATTGAAACAATAAAATACAATGTTTAAATAATTGAAACAAAAACTAGAAATAACAAAGAAATAGGTTGTAATTCAAACCCTAATTTTTTTTAGGGTTTAGGAGAGGGGCGGAGCAGTGGCAGCGGCGGCGCAGCGGCAGCTCCGGCGACGGGGACGGCATTGGGCGGTGGCTACACGGGGTGGGGAATGGGATTTGTGTGGGGGAAATAGAGAAGGGGAATAGGGAGGAGTTAGAAAGTAGTATATATATATATGAGACGTTTTATTTTTAATATTCAACGATGCATCTAAGTAAGTTATAAGTCAATGAATCAATTTACAAACAGATATATTTGATGATAAATTATATATACTAATTAGGATCTTCACAAGTCTATAAATCCCTAAAAGAACCCGACCTTATCTATATATATACATATATATATAGATATAGGTGAGATATTTTGTTCATTTAGGGATTGATAGACTTGTGAAGATCCTAATTAGTATATATAATTTATCATCAAATATATCTGTTTGTAAATTGATTCATCGACTTATAACTTACTCATATGCATCGTTGAATATTAAAAATAAAACGTCTCACCTATATCTATATCTANCCGATAAGTTCTTTATTGACTGATTGAGCATGTATCTCTATGTGTACCTACGTCGCATGCATGATTCGCGAGCAGGGTGTGTGTTTATTTAGGGAACGGGCCGAACGCCTCGGCAGATTAAATAGATGCATCTATGGTTCGCGCCATTCGACCCTCGGCAGTGCACAGTTTACTTTTCTGTTGGAGCGGGCCGTCGGCCTCGGCATGATTTGCGCATGGTATATATATTGTGGCCTGGGAATTTTAAATTTTGATATTGCCTTTCATGGCTTGATATAAATTGATAAGATAATGAAAAGTAAACCTTGAAAATCCCTGATTATTTGTTGAAGGTGTTTATCTGTCTTCTGGCCTTGTGAATTAGAACTGCTATATAAATCCATGATTTCCTCACATTTTTAGTATAATGTCAATTGACCTCTAGTAAGTGTCGAAGTTGACCATCTCGTCTCTACTTCTTCGAGATTAGGCGGGATACTCATTGAGTACACGTTGTTTACGTACTCATACTACTCTTCTGTGCATTTTTGTTGCACAGGTATATTTATTTCAAGCAGCCCACTGGCGTATCAGTGCAGATGATTAGGGGCTAGGCGAGTTGCACTATTCGAGGCGGCCCGCAGCTAGTATAGCCCTCTTCAGTACATTGTATTTATTTCCTGTCCATTGTATTCCGGACGGATGTTGTATTTTACTTCCTTATCAGTAGATGCTCATGCACTCGTGACACCGAGTT
Organism: Nicotiana attenuata; assembly: GCF_001879085.1. Taxonomy (NCBI): domain Eukaryota; kingdom Viridiplantae; phylum Streptophyta; class Magnoliopsida; order Solanales; family Solanaceae; genus Nicotiana; species Nicotiana attenuata. The sequence goes on from NW_017673249.1 coordinate 96,380, forward strand.
TTGGGATAGTTTGAAGTATTGTTTTAACTGCTTATCATTTAAATTTGATTTGAGACTATATTCTTTAATATTGCTAAACTTGAAGGAAAATCATAGATTTCAGAAGTATTAAAACGAGAATTTGATTAAGTAACTTGGTTGGCTTGCCTGACAGCAGTGTCCGGCGCCATCACGACCCTTAGTGGATTTTGGGTCGTGACAACATGGTATCAGACCACTAGGTTCCTAGGGTCTCACGAGTCATGAGCAAGTCTAGTAGAGTCTCGCAGATCGGTACGGAGACGTCTATACTTATCTTCGGGAGGCTGCAGGATTGTTAGGAGTACTTCCCTTCTTGATTCCTTATCGTGCGATTTGATCCCTGGAGGCGTATGCCTTTGACTCCTTCCTACTCAATCTTACGCGACGCAAAGCGCTTGTTATAAATCGAGAATTGATGAATCGTAACGGTACTTCTGAGGTCTTTGAGGCTAGGCACAAGTTGCCATGATGCTTATGAATGACTGTTCCGCAGTAGCGATATGATGGTAGGATGTTGCCCACGTGTCGGGGCAGTGAATGACTTGAAGGGAGGTTTACTCAGTGCATAACCAAGAGATTCAGTATTTTATTCCCGGCAGGGGGAAAGGCAATCGAACTAAGGATGGTAAGATGTGGGCTGGTGGAAGTAATGAGACTTCTTATTCGCAAGCGTGGTGGAGTTTTCTTCTATAAAGGGGTGTCGTTGTCCTAATTGAACGTACTAAGTTCGCCGGTGTTATGACCTTCTACAATTCGCCTTTGGGGCAAGCTAGTGTGAAACAACATTGAAAATGCGGCTGTCAGATATCGCAGGGTGCGGTAGTTCAGGGTTGAATCAGTGTTTCTAATGTCGACGGTATGAGAAGGATGATCTTCCGAAAGGTGTAAAGTTAGCAGCAATTGTGGGTTCAAGTGCCACGAAGATAGATTTTATTTAAGGTAGCAACTGAGCAGCAAAGGATGAGGAAAGATAGGTAGGAAGTGTCAGGCGGTGGCTAAAATTTCTAGAAGGCCGAGTATAAGAGGCCAAGGGTCAAGTAGTCGATTAAGGGGATGGGTTCCGCCAAAATGGTAGAGTGGCGGAGTTGAATATGGGCTTTGCAGTGGGATGACCACGTACCTTAAGGAGAGTTGGAGTGATTTGAGAATATTAGTGATTGGTGATTGGGGTCTATGGATTTAATTTGAAGAAATGGCTATATTGCAGCAAGAGATTTGATATAACGGGAAGGAGCTGCTTGAATGAAAAGAGGATACATTATAACTTCGAATTGGAAGAATGTTGCCGCACATTTAAATGATGTCCACGAGGGGCAATGGACCTGTGCAGCGGGAAAGTAAGCTCAGACTCAGGATGGGGTATTGATGTCGTAATGATTGTACCCCGTGTAGCAGTGTTGGGAGATATCGGGAGTGATTTCTACGGGTAGTTCATCCCTGTGAGCAGGTTAGCGATCGCGTGGTTGGCGAGCTTCTGTAAAGCATTCTATCGGTTATACAGCGAAGGGATCGGTCGTGCGAAATGTTATTGACGATTCTAAGTATAAAAGGGGGGTTTCTACAGTGAGATGTCGAGCATGTTGGCAGTGGATTGCGCAAGGATTATGTCAATAGGAGATTAAGAATCCTGGTAAATTCCAGAGTTGTGTAATAGTGGCTTCGAGCTAAGTGGGAGAGTCCCACCGCCTATGATGGGGTTGCATGGTTAATTACTTGCGAGGTTTCTGGTGATTAGCATATTGATGGGTTATTTCAGCTACGAGAAAATACCATAAGTGGTAATTTGAGCAAAGTAAATTATTAAAAAAACGGTGGACTATCGTTGGCCTTATTGGCCCATGTTCAGACTTGGGGAAAGATTCAGGATTTATGCCTTGTATAGATGCAGGTTTCAAAGGAAGTAATTCCGCCGGGTGCCTCGTCGAGAGGGTATTCATGTGTTATAAGATTTATGGAGTTGATTATATTCGGGACCAAGTCAGAGCGGGTGGCTCTCAGTAACGGTCCTAACAGATTCAAAAGAGGTAAAGTATGGTGCCTAATGATTTCGAGCCTATAAGTACAGTTAAGAATCAAGCTTTGCAGCAGCTTATGAGTGGAGGCTCGGAATGTTCTATGATTTTTTGACTTGCATTATGGCACTTGAGAGAAANTCGTATAAGTGTGGTTGTAGTCACTTGATTTATTGAAGCAATTAAACCAAGTATGAAGATTGTGATGATATCGATAAGTTGAGAATTGGTGCCTGGAAGGCACTCAGTTACCGGGTTGTGGACTGTGGATGAGTACTCTGGTTATGGTGGTTGTCCTTGCGTGTTATGAGAAGAGGGAAATTCGTATGGACCTTCGAAAGGTTATTGGCTTAGTTTGATATGATCAGGATCGACTTGAGGTCGGTGGATGAATTTAAATGTGAATATGGGCTCTATGTCAGGCCAGTTGTGTTCATGTCAGCAAAGCGTCCTTATGGAGGAGCAGTCGGGGCGTTATTTGTCGCCAGCTATTTCGTGCAATGATATATATATTGCGCCGTATGAGTTGTGAGACAGCTTGGTAAATTTCTTACGTGTTGAGATTCCGCGTAGCGATGATGTATATGAGCAGGATGGCTCTTGAGATTCATTGTATATCGCACCTCAGTTGTGCTTGAGTTTTGTAGCTTATGGCGCTATATGTTCCCTCAGGGATGTTATTATGCATCTAGCATGCTTATGACCGATATTCGGCATTTTGTTGTAATGAGAAAATTTGGCTCGATGTGCATCTCCTTATGTGAGATCTATATGTGGATCGGGTGGCACGCCGCCGTGGTTATGTTGTGTGGATCGGGTGGCACGCCGCCATGGTTATGATTGCTCGGATCGGGTTGAGCGCCGCAACAGTGTGGAGCTGAGTACAGATCCCCGTATCTGTTTTTATGTGTTTTGTTTCCTATTTTATGAGGAAAGCTTAGATTAGCTGTGTGCCCGCGTCGCATGTATGATTCGCGAGCGGGGTGTTTGTTAATTAATTCCACCACGTCGCATGTTTGATTCGCGGGCGGTATAGTTGAGTTTCCTTCTCAAAGTTTGCTTTCCTTATGTCGCGTTCGATATGGTAGCCTCTTGGCACATTGTAGCATCATATGGGACTTTTGGTCATGTCGGGGTGGCTTATTGCCTGAGCAGTTCGTACTGGGCGAGACGAGATCATTGGATTTAGGATCAGTGCAATCTGACTATATGAAGTACGTTAAGGAGCTAAGACCATTATTTGGTTCAGAATGAGGTGGTGGTTATTGTCAGGAGTATAGACCCAAATGATTGGTTGATTCAGCAGTTGATCATGAATTTCTGCACATCTCTTCCGTTGTGGCGGTATCGTAAGAGTTAGAGAGAGACCGGTGTATGTCATGGGGTGCAATGGGAGCATCAGATTCGGGGGATTTCGACTAAGTTGATCAGAAAATGTATTGTGGTTCAGTGAGTAAAATGATGCAGGGTGTGAATTCAACAAAGTTATGCAGTCATGTTTGGGTACACCGTGTAGTGGTCCATACGGTATTTGTATGTTGGAAACAGGCCTGACAGAGAATTCCGAATGTTGGAATTAGGCTCTAAGGCCTATTTGCTTAAAAGGGAATATCTTCATAATTAATCGAGCTGATGTGCCCAACTGAGTGGGGGGAGCACGGGAAGGTGCATGAGAAGTTAACAGGTGACTTCAGACTACTTCAGTGCAGTTCTCAGCACGTTCGAGGACGAACGTATGTTTAAGTGGGAGAGAACGTAACGACCCGACCGGTCGTTTTGAGTCCTAGCCCTCCGTTCAGCAGTCGGAGGCCATGAACAGCTTCATTTCAGGTATTATGACCTGTACGCGTGGTCGGAATTAAGCTCCGGAAAGTTCAGAGTCGATTTGGATAGAGAATTCTCATTTCGGAAGCTTAAAGTTGAAAGAATGAACTAGGACAGGAATTTTGAGTAAACGACCTCGGAATTAGGATCTGAAGGTTCCAGCAGGTTCGTATGATGATTTCGGGCTTGGGCGTATGCCTGGTTCGGGTTTCGGATAACCCGGGAGCATTTTGGCGCCTATTGTGGAAGTTAGCATTTTAGAAGAAATTTCATAAGTTGGGCTTGAAGTGCATTTCAGTGTTATCGATGTCCGTTTGGAATTCCGAGACTGTGAATAGCTCCGTATGGTGATTCTAGAGTTGGGGGCGTGATCAGAAGTGAATTCGGAGGTCCGTAGGTCATTTTGGAGCCATTTGGCTAAAGATAGAAATTTGAGATTTTTGAGAAGTTTGACCGGGGGTGGACTTTCTGATATCGGGGTCGGAATCCGATTCCGAAAGTTGGAGTAGGTCTGTAATGTCAAATATGACTTGTGCGCAAAATTTGAGGTCAATCGGATGTGAAATGATAGGTTTAAACATCGAAAATAGAAGTTTGAAATTTCGAAGTTCATAAAGCTTGAATCGGGAGGTAATTCATGGTTTTAGCGTTGTTTGATATAATTTGAGGCCTCGAGCAAGTCCGTAATGTGTTTTGGATTGGTTGGTAGGTTTGGTTGAGGTCCCGGGGCCTCGGGTGGATTCCGGGTGGTTAACGGATCGAAAAATGGGATTTGGAAGGTTGAGGACTGCTGGTTGCTGTCATAACCGCACCTGCGGAAAGGGGGCCGCAGGTGCGGCGCCGTAGAAGCGGCTAAGGAGGCGCAGGTGCAAATTTTTGGTCAAGGGCTGGAGGACCGCAGATGCAGTCAAGGTTCCGCAGAAGCGGGACCGCATCTGCGGAGAAGTGGTCGCAAAAGCGGATTTGGGTCAGCTCAGAGTGGACCGCAGATGCGGTCAAATTTCTGCAGAAGCGGGACCGCATCTGCGGAGGGGCATATCGCAGAAGCGAAAAGGTCAGCCTTGGGTGGACTGCAGAAGCGGTGATTGATCCGCACCTGCAGAACCGCAGAAGCGGTCTTGACCGCAGGTGCGGAAATCGCTGGAAGCAGAAGGGGTGTTTTAAATCGGGGTTTGAGTTCATTTCACCCATTTTTCATGGCTTGGGAGATTTTTGGGGGAGCTTCAAGAGAGGATTTTCGTCATCAACGACAAGGTAAGATATCCTCACCTATTATGAGTTAAACACATCAATTATGTGTGGATTCAAGCATGAATTATGTAGAAAAACTTGGGGTTTTGAGGGAGAAAAACCTAGAAATTATATTCTTGGAATTTAACTACGATATTGGGTATGAATTTAGTGAAAATTATATATTTGAGTTCCTAAGGTCATTGGTAACCTTTATCTTCGAAAAATTTCGGATTCCGGGCACGTGGGCCCGAGGGCGTTTTGGTCAACTTTTCGATCGGAGTTAGGAATTGCTATAAATTAGTTTGTAATGAATATTTGAGCATAAATTAATGGATTTGCGTAACCGTTGGCTAGTTTTGGAGCATGGTGCATCAATTGGAGTCCCCGGAAGGGCGTGGATTGCCGGTTATGAATCTTCGGAGCGAGGTGAGTCTCCTTTCTAACCTTGTAAGAGGGAATTGTCCCCATAGGTGAAATAATTGACTATTGCTCCTATTTGCGGGGGCTACGTACGAACGAGGTGACGAGAGTCCGTGCGTAGCTACTATTATGCTATTGTCCGGGTAGTTAGGGCCCAAAAGCATGTTGTACTTGGATTATTTATGAACCCATTGATAGTTTGAATTGCTTGAATCACCTTGGAATAGTAAATGAATTTAAAAGGGGATTAAACATCATTTTTCCTGAATTGTCAAAAAGAGAAATTGTTTTCTTTGGGTAAATATTCCCGATAAGTTCTTTATTGACTGATTGAGCATGTATCTCTATGTGTACGTGCGTCGCATGCATGATTCGCGAGCAGGGTGTGTGTTTATTTAGGGAACGGCCGAACGCCTCGGCAGATTAAATAGATGCATCTATGGTTCGCGACGTTCGACCCTCGGCAGTGCACAGTTTACTTTTCTGTTGGAGCGGGCCGTCGACCTCGGCATGATTTGCGCATGATATATATATTGTGGCCTGGGAATTTTAAATGTTGATATTGCCTTTCATGGCTTGATACAAATTGATAAGATTATGAAAAGTAAACTTTGAAAATCCCTGATTATTTGTTGAAGGTGTTTATCTCTCTTTCGGCTTCGTGAATTAGAACTGCTATATAAATCCATGATTTCCTCACATTTTTAGTATAATGTCAATTGACCTCTAGTGAGTGTCGAAGTTGACCATCTCGTCTCTACTTCTTCGAAATTAGGCGGGATACTCATTGAGTACACGTTGTTTACGTACTCATACTACACTTCTGTACATTTTTGTTGCACAGGTATATTTATTTCTAGCAGCCCACTGGGCGTAGCAGCGCGGATGATTTGGGGCTAGGCGAGTTGCACTATTCGAGGCGGCCCACAGCTAGTATAGCCCTCTTCAGTACATTGTATTTATTTCCTGCTCATTATATTCCGGACGGATGTTGTATTTTACTTCCTTATCAGTAGATGCTCATGCACTCGTGACACCGGGTTCTGGAATAGTTTGAAGTATTGTATTAACTGCTTATCATTTAAATTTGATTTGAGACTATATTCTTTAATATTGCTAAACTTGAAGGAAAATCATAGATATTAGAAGTATTAATATGTTAACGAGTGTCCGGCGCCATCACGACCCTTAGTGGATTTTGGGTCGTGACAGCTTCCAGATTCGAATCGTGATAATATGTTCTAACACTATCAATAAGACTAAAACTAACACTATTAAACCAATATCATATTCCAAGCTTAAATTTCATGATAACAGGACCAAAAACTAAATACATTATATCTAGCACTATTAACAGGACATTCATATAATTCTATAAAAAAAAACCCAGCAGTCCAGTTACAATCAGTCCAAACAGTCCTATTAATACAAATAGTATAATGTTCAAGTGAACACAAATGTAATATGCATTTAAACTAAAGTAGAGTACTAGGAGATAAAAACAGATAGCACTTCATAACTTCTTCCAATTTTATCATACATTGACTCAAATATCATGTGTCATTTGAGGCTAAAAGAGTACCTGGAAATTGAAGCAAAAATAAGAAGGTTGAGGATCAGCCAAGCAACAACAGAATAGCAGGGTTCAAGTTCAGCAGGGAATCAGCAGATCCAAGTCAAAAACCCAGGGAAACAAAGGACAGGATGTAGTTGACCCCAAAGTAACTTCAATTAACCAAATAAACCAGCTGAATTTGAAAATCAAGCCTTGATGAACTAATCCAATTGAAAACAGTAGATCTGGAATGGATTCCTATACTATATTTTCATGTTGATTATCAGGATTTTTGGTTTCTGGGATCTAATGTTTTTGTATCTAAATTCTCTACTTCTACTGGATTTTTTTTGAATTTTCAGTATTTCCCTCTCAAATTTCTAGCTTCTAACTTTGAATTTCAAACTTCAGGTCTCTGTGGATTTCTAGAATTTCTGAATTTTGAATTTTCAGATTTCTAACCCTCTAAAACTTCTATTGCAAGGTAAGGGTACTGCCCTTTTATAGACAAAAGCTAGGGCAACTTTCAGATTTTCTTTTGCACCCTTGCCCCCTCTTTTAATTTCATTTTTTAGCTTAAAAGTCCCTGAAGGACTGACTTATTGCCCAAGTTATTATACTAAGTTTCTGAAATTTTAATTAGAACCCTCATCTAGAAGGTTCTAGGGGGTTCTATTTCAGTACTGCACTATTCTCTAATTGTAAAATACCTATACTACTCCTGACTTCAATTTACTAGCCTATGTTAACTAACCCCAGCCCCTTTTAAACTTGGTCAAAAAATGACCTTGGTTAACTAACCAAGGGCTGGAATTATTCAGCTATAACCAAACAAGGTCTAATTAACACAAAATCCCTAAAATTGAACTATCAAATCTATCTAATTCTAATTAACTAAAATTGCAGGCTATTGCTATGAATTAAACAGAAAACCATGAACAAAATTAACAAAAATACAGAATCATGCTATCAGACAACAATAAATAAACTGAATCAGTAAAAAAAAACAATACGAACAGAAAACAAAACAATTAAAGACTCTAAAAAGATTGGCAAGCAAAAATCCAGACCTAGATCAATTAAACAGGAGGAAGCATTAAGCATGAAGGGGAAGCCAATTTTAAGGAAATTTTACTATGCAAAGAGAAAGAAAAACAAATAAAGAAAGAAGGAAAGAAAAAAATTTGAGAAAACTTACTGATTTTAAAGCCTTAATTTGACTGACTTTGAATCGGATCCCTAAACAATGTTATATGCTTGTTCTTTGCCAAGAACAAGCACATAACATCATTTTTGGAACCAGTTGAACACTGACAAACCCTCGAACTTCGATTCAGACTTTGACCTAAACCCTAGATCTAAGATTTGAATGGTTCTGGCTAGGTTTGAAGGAAATTAGTTTGGGATTTGGGAAGAGGGGGTTAAGGTGAGTCTGGGGTGTAAGTTTGGTGGGGTTTTGAGGCGGCGCCGCCGAACACGGCGGAGGCGGCGCTAGGGTTTTGAATATTTGATGAGTTTGGGTAGGATTTGTGGGAAACTAAGCTTGGATTTGGAAAGGGGAGATGAAGAGCAAGGTATGGTGTAATTTTGGTGGCCATTGGGTGATCGTCGCCGCCATAGGCGATTTCCGGCAGTGGCGGACGGCGGAGACGGTGGCGGAGACTTTGGCGGCTAGGGTGGCAGTCCGCATCTCTGTTCACTTCGGCATTTTGAATTCACTTCTTTTGTTCTTATTCTTCTTATCTTTATTCTGGATTGAGAATCATTCTTTTGGTCATGTCGAACCCTGTGCCTCGAGGTCAAACCTGCTCAGACACCAAAACAAACAAACGAACGAAATTTTCTGCCCCAGTTTTCACTAGGAAAATTTCGTGAGTTATTTGTGACAAAGTCTGAATTCATTCTCTCTTCTTCTCTTTTTTTTTTTGTTTTCATTTTCAAGAATTTTATTTATCTATGATGGAACAGATTAGGGAGTGGAACCCTGTTTCTAAAATGTCAAACTCAGGGATTGGAGCCCTAATGTTGATGCAAAACGACTAGGGAATGGAGGCCCTATGTCCAAAAGGCGCAACTCAGGGATTGGAGCCCTAATGTAGGTAAAAGGCGACAAGGGAATGGAGGCCCTATGTCTAAAAGGCGCAACTCATGGATTGGAGCCCTAATGTTGGCTAAAAGGTAAAAAGCTCAACTCAGGGATTGGAGACCTAATGTTGGCTAAAGGGAAAAATGCTCAACTCAGTGATTGGAGCCCTAATGTTGGCCTACTTAAGAATATAACACTCAATTCAAACACTCGTAAAAAGTTCGCTCATCACTCTCAAAAGAATGTCAAAAGTACAGCTCTATGTACCATATTCTTGCCTCTCATGTATATCACCACTAATGTAAGCTTACTCAGCTTGAAATCATGTAGGGATTTTTTAGGCATGTAATGAAGGTTTATTGGACAAGGGTAGGGAATGTTTGAATAGAACATGACTCATGTTTCCTTAAGCACTCCATTTTTCTCTTTTTAGGCTCATGTTTTTAGCCAACTCTNAACCTCGCTCCAAATACCCTAGTCGCTTGTTGGCGCTGACAGCCATATCTTTCCATTCATCAATCAGCTTCTGATTTGCTTCTTGAATTTCCCGATGTTCACTCTAGCACTCCCTGATCCTCTTGCGCAATTGGTTGTACTTAACCTGTATTTCAGCCCTCTCGTCGATGAACCTATGACCTCGAACAGACCCGGGCTGTCCCAACCCAGCACGATCTTCTTCTAACCAACCTGGATAGTATGGGGTGTAACCGGCATGGTATCTTTCAGGTTCTATGGAGTCCTTTTCCAGGATGATTTTGCTATTCCACATCTATTGTGCAACTGATCAGTTCTTAACGGGCCTAAGGTTTGCCTAGGCGTCGTTATACATTATCTGATTTTTTATAAAGGAATGGACACACCTATTTGATTCTGATTTATAAAGGTACGCGTGGTAAGGTGTTTGCAGAAAAACATTTCAAACTACTTAGCCATATTTTAACACGGTTATTGGACTAACATGAATTAACCACTGCAACTCGAACAAGTGAGAAGTCCTATGGGCAGGATATCTAATGCACATAAGAGTTCCTAAGAACATGATTTCTAATATGCCAATGCAGTAATGACAAGTTATTTGGCTTGTTGTTAATTATTTGCTGGTTATTAACTGGTCGTGGTTACAAGATGAGCGTAATGACAGTCAGAAAAATAAAGCCCTAAAGCAGAATCTCAAATGAATGAGATGCATGACCTATACAGGTTGTCTATTGCGCAAATAAATAATTAAAAAAAATCCTGTAAGCATGTTTTCTACCCATGATTTATACTAAGCATGCATAACCCTCCCCCATATTCACTATTCACCCCCAATTGTTTGTTAACAAATTATTACAAACCAGTAGCATCTGAATTACAATACTAAAGAACAGAAAAATAAGAAGCTATGCTATAGGGAGCCTTCAATCAGGCCCAATCTTCCAATCTCAAACCCCTTCGAGCTCACAGCCTTTGCCATGGACTAGGTGTGACAAAGCTCCCTAGGACCCCATTAGGTCCCAAGGCAATACCAGTACCTAGACATTTTAGAAGAATGCAGGAAAGGTGCAGTGTGGAATACCAGCCTTGTGTGTCAAAGTTCAGTGAGTACTCAGGGGTACTCAAAGCAATGCTCACACGAAGGGGGCAGAACCTATTTTCTAAGAATAGTGTGAAGTGCAAGAAGAAGTATTTAAAAGAAGAGTTTTAAGAAAACAAGGGGTTTGTTTAGAAAGAAACAACATAAACAGTAGCATAAGATTGCATACAATGATCATGGGGAAAGGGAGCATATAGATCACACAATGCTAAAAGGGATGCAGGTTTAATGAACAGGACTACACGGAATTAGGGGATTCAGGGGACTGGGAAGCAGCAAAGTTAGGCATGCTAATGTGTGACAACAGGACATAGGCATAGCAAATAAAATTAGGAGTAAACAAAGTCAGACTTAACATGTAAATCAGAAGACAAGGTGAAGTGTTAAAGCAAAGAGTCAATCACACATTGAGCAAGAGAAGCATAAGTAGAGAAAATTACAAAGATAATGAACTGAAACAAAAATAAACACATTGGTGTGAGACTTGAAAAATTAATCAGGACATACCAGTAAAAGAGTAAAAGCATGATGCAAAGATAAAGGAGTAGCACTATATTAGCCTTGGCTTTCAGCCGGCTATTAATAAACAGGAGCAAAGAATAGTAATAGAGCAAGAGAGAATGCAGATTTGAAAGTATTTAGTGGTGTGTAAGTCAGAAGACTGTCGTGTTTTTATGTAAAAGACTTAGGGTATTTATAGTTGAAAGTAGGGGGGTAAAATAAGGTAAAAATCACAGAAATATGTTAATTGAAGAACTCGGAATCAATTAATTGAAGAATCACGGAAGTACTCCCATTAATTATGGGAATCAAAATCAAACAAAAATATTCAGCACCATATAAGGAAAGTACGAAAATCAGCGTATGAATAAATAAAGAAAAAATCGTGATTCAGTATTGCACATAGTAGCCAATTAAGACCAAATTCAGGAAAATCCTAATTAAGGAAAGGCTTAAAAGTACGGAGTACTATAACAAACAAGGTAACAAAAATCAATTAATTCAAACGGGCGAGTAGAATGCAAGGGTTTTTTGAAAGAAAGTTTTCTGAATTACCAATCAATCAAGGAAAATGAGAATCAATCATGTGAAGTCATGATTCTGCATTTTTAACATATATATAGAGGTGAATGAACAAAAGTAGCGAGCAAAAGTAGCTATATAGACAAAAAGAGAACAAGAGATGAACAAACACAATCACTCAGAGCTAGTGAAAACAAGTTAAGATTCAGCAGGACATATTCGAAGCATGGTGACCATGAAACATTAACAAAGATCAAGGGACATCAGGCTAACACGCACAATCAAACGAAGGGAGCATGCTAAAAACATAGAATCAGAGTAAAGAGAATCGTGCTAACACGCGTAATCACATAGAGACAAGGCCAGAAAAATTAGTCTAACACACATAGTCAAGGCAAAGAAACATGCCAACACCCATAATCAAACGAGTAAACATTTTTAGAAAATAGGGTTTTTAGCAGAGTCAAATTAAAATAGTAAGAGCATAGAAATAGGTCAGAATAAACAAAGAAAAGATTTAACCATAAAGAAAATCAGTTGAGAGCATGCGTAAAAGAAATCCAAGAAACCCTAATTTTCAAAGAAAGTAAAAAAATTTATTCAAAGTAGAAGATCTTTCAGAATAAAATCGAGAATAAGCAGAACACAGAAGAAAACATGAGGATGGCATGAGAATAGCACTGTTTTGAGAGATTCAGGAGAGAGTTAGGGTTTCAAAAGGGGAAACCCTAATAAAAGTTGAGAGAACCTGTCAAAACTTCATTGATCGTGACACATAGGGTGTGATTTCGCCTGAAATCACACCGGAGAACCCACGAGTAGCAGGGCCAGGAACCCTAGGTCTCAACTACCATGGTCCATAAACCTCGAAGGTCCTAGAGGTGTTGAACAAGACGGTGAGAGGCCCATCGGAGCCTTGGTGAAATGGAGGTGGCCGGAGATGGCCGGAAAATAAACCAGGTGGGACTTTTTAGGGACTGATTCACATGGTGGGGGTTTTGGGGTCTCAAAAATAGAGAGAACCAGTGATCTAGGGTTTCATGGCGGTTGATGGTCGAATGGGGTGAGATTGGAGGCGGCCGGAGAGGCGGTGGAGTTCATCGGAGAAGAGAGAACCCAAAGGTTCTTGAGAGAAGGGAGAGGGAGAGGCGATATAGAGAGAGAGACGGTCTCAAAGAAATGTGGGGTTTGGGGGGGAGGGGGGTAATCGATTTTAACTATGGGAATTAAATCTGGGCCGTTGATCTCATTTGATCAACGGCTCAGATTAAAAAGAAGATTGGACCGGGTTATTTTGGGGATTGGGCTGGGTTGGTTTAAATAGGGTATTGGGCCATTTAAAAATCTGATAGGGGTGTGGCCAATTTGGCTATAATTGAAACAATAAGGGCTGTTTGTTAAATAGCCAATTTCCCTTTTTGTTATTTTATGAAAATAGTAAAAAATGATTTGAAAATAAATTAAAGGTACTGAGCTAATTAATAACATATAATATTAATGTAAAAATACTAAAAGTGATTTTATAATTATAAAATGCTGTTAATTGTAAAGTAGGCTATAATTGCAATTATATGCAATTTAGCTTAATAAAATACCAAATGAATTTGTAAAAATACATAAAAATTACCTTAACTATGTTTTGTATAGGTATGAGAATAAAAATAAATTACTCATCAAAAATGATAATTTTTTGGAATAACTATTGATTTTATATTATTAAAAATGGACAATAAATTGATTTTAAAAACTTTAAAAATTAGGAAAAATGCCAAAAAGCTTAGCTATGCTTATATATGCATATATATGCTATTTTGAAAATAAAATATACAGGGAAAAATTGGGTATCAACACCAACAAAATCTCAAAATGCGAGGCCCTCGTTTAATTAATCTTGATTTAATCCATAGAAATCGAGGCGTGCCATTTAGCGAATTTTCATGGCCCTCTCAAAGTTGCAAACGGTAGTTGCTTTAGGCGCGCTATTAAAAATTATCTTACTAAACTCGGGTGCGCATTTATGCGATCCAAATCTAAATCCCAACAATGTTAGATAAAATATGTCAAGAGCCGAGGGTGCATTTATGTGACGTGGTTCGAGACGTATTTTAAATGACGTTGCAATTTTCCTTTAAAAAAAATAATAATTAAATAAAGCGGTTAAAGTTAAAATCGAACCATAGGTTAAAACATGTACTAAAATCAGATAATAGGCCATTTATAGCAGTTGAGCCACCGTGCTAAAACCACGGAACTCGGGAATGCCTAACACCTTCTCCCTGGTTAACAGAATTCCTTACCCGTATTTCTGGTTCGCGGACTGTGATACAGAGTCAATCTTTCCTCGATTCGGGATTTGAACTGGTGACTTGGGACACCATAATTATCCCAAGTGGCGACTCTGAATTCTTTAAATAAATCTCCCATTTCGATTGTCACTTCAAGTTGGAAATAATTCCCTATATACCCTTCCGGGGGTGTTGTAAAAAAGGAGGTGTGACACAACAGTCCAACCTAAATGGGCTGAGGATATCACTGCCAGCTACATTAATGATGAAGAAGTCTAGAAGTTAATTATCCAGTTGAGTGTGGATCCAGGAGCAGTCCCAGGATTAGAGTAACAAGAAGGAATTCTCAGGCACTATGGAAAGGTATGGGGGGGGGGGGGGGTAGACAATGGTTCCCTTCGACAGAAGCTAATCACTGAAATGCATTCGACCTTTGGGGGGGGGGGGGGTCACTCAGGTATTTTTGCTACTAAACAAAGGATGAAGTTACTGTTCTGTTGGTTGGGTTTATTACAAGACATCAAAAATCAAATAAAAGAGTGTGAAATCTGTCAAAGAAATAAAGGTGAATATGTTGCTTACCCTGGTCTCCTACAACCCCTGCCCATACCACTCGTGCTTGGAAACATATAGCAATGGATTTCATCAGTGGACTGCCTAAGTTACATCAAAAAGACTCTGTCTTGGTACTGATAGATAGATATACTAAGTTAGCTCACTTTTTTTCCTTAACACATCCCTATAATGCCAACCAAATTGCCCAACGTTTCTTGGATAATATCTGCAAATTACATGGCATACTCAGCTACATAGTCTCTGACTAGACCCTATATTCCTCAGTACATTTTGGAAGGAACTATTCAAGGGGTTACATATACAATTGAAGACAAGTTCTACATACCACTCCAAAACGGATAGTCAATCCGAAAGATTGAACAGATGCTTGGAAACTTACCTTCGGTGTATGACTGGCCACAAGCCTTCAGATTAGAGTAAATTGATCACACTTGCAGAGTTCTGGTACAATTCAAATTATCACTCGGCTATAGGCATGACTCCCTTTAAAGCTTTCTATGGATATGATCCACCACAACCCACATTTGAATTGATTAGCCAAACGAAGTTGGAATCTGTGGACCTAATCTTGCGTGAAAGACAATTGATGGCCAGTGTCTTACATGAAAATCTGACAAAATCACAGGCGAGAATGAAGCACTACGCCTGTCACACCTCCTTTTTACACACCTACCCCCGAAGGATAATGTATAAGGGAGTTTTTCCACTTTAAGTGACATTATTTGAAATGGGATTATTTAACGATCAGAGTCGCCACTTGGGATAGGTTTGGCTTTTGGTGTCCCAAGTCACCGGTTTATCTTGAATCCCAAATCGAGGAAATTTCGACTTTCCAAATGAAGTCTGCGAACCAGAAATTCTGACTAAGGAATTCTGTTGACCCGAGGGAAGGTGTTAGGAACCCCCGGATCCCGTAGTTCTAGCACGGTCGCTTAAACTATCATAATTGGCCTAATATCTGATTTTAAAACATTTTCATCCTATAGTGCAATTTAAAATTTTTCACCGCTTTAAATTGACTTTTAAGGAAGGTTGAACGTCGTTCAAAACGTATTTTTGGATCACGTCACATGAAATGCACCCGGACCCGAAACACATTTTATTCAACGTTTTAGGATTTGGATTTGGGTCACATGAAATGCACACCCGAGTTTAAGAAGGTAGATTTATTAAAATGTGCGCCTAAAGCAGCTAACGTGTTGATAACTTTGCGGGAGGCCATGAAAATTCGCTAAATGGCACGTCCCGATTTCTAAGTATTTTAATGTAAGTATTTAAAGAGGACCACGCGATTTATGAATTTTGTTTGGCGCGGCGCACCTCGATTTATTTTAAAGGCCATCCTAAAATGAACTATAATTATCTATTAAGGATTGTCTCTAAAAAAAACCTAATTAGTTAGATCTCAGAATTAACTATTAAAAGCATTCAAGGAAATTCGGGCCCCAAGATCAAGTCCAAACTTAAACAAGGGGATCTCCATTATTGAAAAACCCCTTAATTCAAGTTTGCTACTTAACTTGGAAGGCCCAATCTTGCACTACAAAATTAAACCAATAACCTTAAAATGATTCAGGCCCTCAGCATATTGGGCTTCGAAAAACTAGCCCAGGAGTGCGGGAAATGTGGTCAGCTTTTATAAGTGGCTGTCTCATGTTGGGCCTCAACACAAGCCCAAACGAAAGCAAGCTAGAACTTGGGCTTAAAATCAAATTCCTGATCAGTCCACAATTCAACAAATGAACCAATTCAAAAAGGGCTTGTAATATTTGGGCTTCCTATTAAATAACTAGGTCCAAATCTCAGTTACACAAAAGCTGTCTAGGTTTGTCTCATGAATAAGCCTAAATCTAATATTGATTTCAATTTGGGCCAGTTAAAGATTTTAAGAACGAATGAACAATTTGTTCCAATTAGAGGCCCGCTAACTTTTCAATTCAAATATCAGGCACAGTTTCAACTTGTTTGCATATTGATAACTAATATACTCAATCTGGAAATCTAATAGCTTTTTAGTTTCAATAGATACACCTTAAAACAACTTAATCATTGACTGGAAACTAGAAGTAACTACTAATATTAATTTCTGAATCATGGCTTTAAAAAAAAAACAACTCCTGAACCCTCACACGTGATAAGCAACATGATAAGCAAATTAAAATAGCCAGTCCCTTTACAGCTACAGGAGATGCTTCAATTTTTCAGTGATGAGTATACATGCTGCTTCCAGATTCGAATCGTGATAATATTTTCTAACACTATCAATAAGACTAAAACTAATACTATTAAACCAATATCATATTCTATGCTTAAATTTCATGATAACAAGACCAAAAACCTAATACATTAGATCTAGCACTATTAACAGGACATTCATATAATTCTATAAAAAAAACCTAGCAGTCCAGTTACAATCAGTCCAAACAGTCCTATCAATACAAATAGTATAATGTTCAAGTGAACGCAAATGTAATATGCATTTAAACTAAAGTAGAGTACTAGGAGATAAAAACAGATTGCACTTCATAACTTCTTCCAATTTGATCATACATTGACTCAAATTTCATGTGTCATTTGAGGCTGAAAGAGTACCTGGAAATTGAAGCAAAAATAAGAAGGTTGAGGATCAGCCAAGCAACAATAGAATAGCAGGATACAAGTTCAGCAGGGAATCAGCAGATCCAAGTCAAAAACCCAGGGAAACAAAGGACAGGATGTAGTTGACCCCAAAGTAACTTCAATTAACCAAATAAACCAGCTGAATTTGAAAACCGAGCCTTGATGAACTAATCCAATTGAAAATAGTAGATCTGGAATGGATTCCTATACTATATTTTTGTGTTTATTTTCAGGATTTTTGGTTTCTAGGATCTAATGTTTTTGTATCTAAATTCTCTACTTCTACTGGATTTTTTTTTTGAATTTTCAGTATTTCCCTCTCAAAATTCTAGCTTCTAACTTTGAATTTCAAACTTCAAGTCTCTGTGGATTTCTAGAATTTCTGAATTTTGAATTTTCAGATTTCTAACCCTCTAAAACTTCTATTGCAAGGTAAGGGTACTGCCCTTTTATAGACAAAAGCTAGGGCAACTTTCAGATTTTCTTTTGCACCCTTGCCCCCTCTTTTAATTTCATTTTTTAGCTTAAAAGTCCCTGAAGGACTGACTTATTGCCCAAGTTATTATACTAAGTTTTTGAAATTTTAATTAGAACCCCCATCTAGAAGGTTCTAGGAGGTTCTATTTCAGTACTGCACTATTCTCTAATTGTAAAATACCTATACTACCCCTGACTTCAATTTACTAGCCTATGTTAACTAACCCCAGCCCCTTTTAACTTGGTCAAGAAAATGACAACCAAGGGCTGGAATTATTCAGCTATAACCAAACAAGGTCTAATTAACACAAAATCCCTAAAATTGAACTATCAAATCTATCTAATTCTAATTAACTAAAATTGCAAGCTATTGCTATGAATTAAAAAGAAAACTAGGAACAAAATTAACAAAAATACAGAATCATGCTATCAGACAACAATAAATAAACTGAATCAGTAAAAAAAACAATACAAACCGAAAACAAAACAATTAAAAACTCTAAAAAGATTGGTAAGCAAAAATCCAGACCTAGATCAATTAAACAGGAGGAAGCATTAAGCATGAAGGGGAAGCTAATTTTAAGGAAAATTTACTATGCAAAGAGAAAGAAAAACAAATAAAGAAATAAGGAAAGAAAAAAATTTGAGAAAACTTACTGATTTTAAAGCCTTAATTTGACTGACTTCGAATCGGATCCCTAAACAATGTTATATGCTTGTTCTTTGCCAAGAACAAGCACATAACATCATTTTTGGAACCAGTTGAACACTGACAAACCCTCGAACTTCGATTCAGACTTTGACCTAAACCCTAGATCTAAGATTCGAATGGTTCTGGCTATGTTTGAAGGAAATTAGTTTGAGATTTGGGAAGAGGGGGTTAAGGCGAGTATGGGGTGTAAGTTTGGTGGGGTTTTGAGGAGGCGCCGCCGGACATGGCGGAGGCGGCGCTAGGGTTTTGAATATTTGATGAGTTTGGGTAGGATTTGGGGGAAACTAAGCTTGGATTTGGATAGGGGAGATGAAGAGGAAGGTATGGTGTAATTTTGGTGGCCATTGGGTGATCGCTGCCGCCGTAGGCGATTTCTGACGGTAGCGGACGACGGAGACGGTGGAGGAGACTGTGGCGGCTAGGGTTTTGGGAGAGGGGTTCGTGAAAGAGGAGACGAGGGGGTAGGGGGTGTGTTAGGACATTTTTATACCTTAAGATCCTAGCTTCCCAGCCGTTCGATCGAAAAACCTCGACGGCTGGGATTTAAATTTGGCTGAACGGGGTCGTTTTGGTATGACTAGGGGTGGACCGGGTTTGGGATTCAAAATTTGGGCTGGATTGCAAGTTTTCTGGATGGGTTTAAAAGTTATTTGGTCGACTGGGTAGGGGACATTTGGTTTGGGCCTGGATTTTCTGATGAGTTGGCCCAAAACCGGGTCTTTTATCAAGACTATTAATTTCTTTTCATTTTCTTTTCTTTTTTCTCATTTTTCATCATTTTTTTTTGTTGAGATTATTATTAAATACAGAATTTAAAAATAAAAGACTTGATTTAACTTCTAAAACTAAACTAATTAATTTTTCAAAAATTAACTAACTCCTAATTTAAAAGAAAACTAAGACAAAATTAAAAACTTAAAAGTAAAATGCAAAAAGAACTATATTTTTTTATGAATTATCATGCACACACAAATAAAAATACACACAAAATACGCAATTAAATCCTAAAAATCAAACAATAAAAGAGAAATCCTAATTCTAATAAATCTATAGGAATAATTCAAGCGAGGCAAAAATCACGTGCTCACAGCGCCGATAGCAAGAGAATGGAAATGAGCTTTGAAGTAGGAGATTGGGTGTTTTTGAAATTTTAGCCCTATAGACATTCTTTTGTTGCCATTCGAAGGAATCTGAAACTATCTGCTTGCTATTTTGGTCCCTATGAGGTGCTTCGCAAAATTGGATATGTTGCTTACGAGCTCCGACTACCATCACGCTCCAAAATACACCATGTTTCCATGTTTCACAGCTTAAAAAGAAGCTTGGCGATAAGGTACTAGCAACTCATGACATCCCTCATTGCATCGCCGATGGTCAGATCTTAACCGAACCCCTAAAATTTTTTGACAGACTCATGGTTAAAAAGAAGAACGAAGCTGTAGTATAGGTATTGGTATAATGGGCCAATTTGGCTCCAGAAGAAGTAACTTGGGAAGAATACTCATTCCTGACGAGTCAATTTTCTCAGTTTAAACCTTGATTTGCATCAAGGTTCTTAAGGGGGATGAAGTGTAACCATGCTATGTTAAGAGTTGGGTCTTGCGGGTGAGAAGGGATTTAGGGCTCAGCCCACATTAGTTTCTTCTTAATAAGGCCAAGTGGCATTTGGTCCATATAGAGTCCAGCTTAGTCTTTACATTAACCAGTCCCATAGAAGGTTCTAGAATATAGACATGTGTCGTCCTATTTGTCGTTTTGATAGAATATTAGCTGTTACTGCTCTTTTCCTTCTATATAGCATTGTTTCCGTTGTAATTGTCCTTGTCATGAATGAACTGAATAATTTTCTTTTCTGTTAATTTCCTTGTTTTGCCATTTTTTCTAATTTTCTTGTCGTAGTAGCAGCCGAGCTGCTACACCCAACTTCAAATATACGAAATTATACAGTAGAGATATATTAGTTTAATTTGAGGAGGTTAAAAATTAAACAAAGCAAAAAAAGCTTAGAATCATAAATCGGTTGTCGATCGGTTTTATCATTTTTGATGTCCTTCTAGCGCTTGCTTTTAGGACTTTTTAAAACTGAACCGTAACCGTTATAGAATCGCAAAAACGACTTATTGGCTTGTTGGTATCGAGTTATTGGGATAATGGTTGGTGAACGGATTGAATTTTATAATTAACGGCTTAATGGTTTGAGGGCGAATTACTCAATTTCCTTATCGGATAAACCGTTAAAAGTTTTTGTAATTATACTTTTTACCCCATATATATAAAGTAAATATTTAAAGTCATGCTGGAGAGTAAATCTTGTATATCCCAGAAACAGATAATTATTCTTCTTAATCAGGTTACCGATATCACCAATTTGTGGCAACGATGGTGGTGATTTAGTCTAAGCCTTCATAGAACAAGCTCTATATATTGTGCTGCCACTATACAGTATCATTTTGTTTGCTATCATGGTCCGGTAAGTAACAGATATAGAGTGCATATGCTTAAGCCACAATCTTAGAACTTTATGACCAACAAAAGATGTTGATCATCATTGCTATCTATGAGAAAAAAAGTGTATGGGTCAAAATCTGACCAAATGATTGTCATTAAAGGGAGCGGTAAGAGGTCGACCTAACCATGATCGTGCCCACTAGGCGTAATGGCAAGGAGTATCACGGTCACTGCCGCGATCAAGCCCTCACAAAGCTTATATTGCAGAATAAGTACAATGTTAGGGCACCTAATTAAGGCGACAGTCATGAGAAAATACGCCAGTCAAAGACCATTGGATAAAAGGGAAGATTGTTAATATATATATATATATATATAGGGGGGTGTAAAATCATTAAGGGGGGATCCAGACCCAGATCTGGCTGAAACGTTTATCATAGTCATCATGGAGTCAACTGTTATATCTTGCGTTTTTGTACGATAAAAGTTTCGTCTTCAGTTAATTGACATAGACTCGGGGATGAGATTATCTTGAGGTTAATCTATTTACGCTATTTATAAAAAGCGATAAATAAGTGTCATGAAGGATAAAGGGTACACGAATTAAAGAAAACGAGTTTCGTTGAAAGTGGCCAATTTGGGATGAAATACGGGTCGAGCGATACTATCCGATATTTATGGACTAGTACCATACAAGGTACCATATGGCCGTGATAATATGATGTATAAATTATATTAAAAATAAATAAAATTTTAAGTAATTTAAGATAATTTTTAATTATGGCAAATTTGTTAATTATCGGGTAACGGGACATTACCTAGTTAATTATTAAAAAATAAGATAAGATTAACCCCAAGAAAGGCTACGTGGCAGAAGGCCACAAATTAAGGAATGACTGTTAAGTCATTCCATGTATAGGTGTCTAACTTGGAATAATTAGAATATTCAAGTAAGATTTAATATCAAAATCTTGTCCATTCCATTTGGAGGAAAGAAGAACCAAAAACGCTAAAAATTCTAAAGCAAGAGACATGTTCCATTCTTCCTAGTTCAAGATACTTCAGAGAACAAAATCCTAATTCATTCAAAATACTTCAAAGAAACAGAAGCTTAATTTCGTTCAACATATTCAAGGAACATAAGCGTAATTCCATCAAAATTTTGCGGTTACAAAAGAATATAGTGCAATCTTCAAGAATATTATACGGAGTTTTTCCTACTCCAGGTATGTTAAGGCCATCCCTTCTTTCTTTTTGGCATGGTCTAAGTTATACAGAAGAAACGAGCAATTTTTATAAACGGCTCTATTCATAGAAATACTAGGGGTCTCTTTGTTATTGATTCCCCATGTGACATATTGTTATATCTTCTGTTCATGGGTCTCAAAATAATACGCAGTTGATAAAGTATATCCGAAAAGAATACTGAGATTTTTAACATATTTTCATGTGTTTTATTTCATTTATGCATGTACATTGACCCATGACCAGACGGCGTCATATACGCATATTTATATGTATATATTTATGTATATGGGATATGGGAAAAAGGTTACGGCGTTATATACGCACCACCACGTGATCAGTTGGTATATGTTGATGATGTTGCCCACAATGGCCGAGACGATATGATGGGATTCCCTCAGTGGCTTGATGATATTATGTACACCAATACCTATGCATGATACGACATTTATGCGCACGTGCATGACATTATAAATGTTTTAGAATTTACAATGTTATTCAGATTTATAGCTGGATTTCTTTATTCCATGTTTCATCTATGTCTTTTACGTACTGATTTTCATGCCTTACATACTCAGTACATTTTTCATACTGACACCCTATTTCACGGGGCATGTGTTTCATACCCGCAGGTGCAGGTAGGCAAGTTGACGGTCCCCCTTCTTAGGATCCTTGATCAGCGAGAGTTGGTGTGCTCCACTTGATCCGGAGCTGCTTTTGATTTTGGTACAATATATATATATATATATATATATATATATATATATATATATATATATATATATATATATATATATATATATATATATATATAACGTGGCACAGTCCCGTCTTTGTACAGTTATATTTCTATTAGAGGTCTGTAGACAGTATGTCTAGTTGGATAGTATATGGCATTGCCGGCTTCCAGTTTTGAGATACATAGTTGTTTATAGCAGCTTTGTCGTCTCGCCCTGTGTATGTTGCACGTATATGTACATATGCCTTTTGGACAGGTTTCCTTCATGTATATTATTCTCGTAATTCAGCAGATGTTTTTTAGGTTCATATCTTAGACGCTTGCTTAGGGGTGGTTGACAGGTAGGACTCAGGCACCCGTCGTGGCCCATCGGTTTGGATCGTGACAAAAGTGGTATCAGAGCAGTTCTGTCCTAGGGTTGTCTACAGACTGTGTCTAGTAGAGTCTTGTTTATGGGTGTGTTGTGCACCACACTTATAGACAGAAGGCTACAGGACATATAGGATGTTATCCTCTCTTCTTATCTTAGATCGTGCAATATAAGAAATTCATGTTCCTAACGACATGTTATATTTTCAGTGATGCCTTCAAAGACTACAGCCGCCCAGAAAGGAAAGTCCGTGGCTGGTGAGACTACTAGTCGAGCGCCCCGAGTTACCAGGGCTCAGGGAGAGTCTCATAGTGAAATTCCATCTCAGACTTCCCATACCCCGCCCTTTCCAGAAGAGCTCTGAAGGGCACCAGCTCCAGCGCCCACCCCTGTACGTCCATCTCCTCAGCCAGATGCACCGGGTTAGGAGATGAGAGATGCTATTTAGATATTAACCCGATTAGTAGCCGCACAGGCTCGGCATCAGGAAGTAGGTATTGGTCATGCAGATAGGTCCTTCAGTGCGAGGGTTCGTGACTTCATTAATTTAGACCCTCCGGTATTCACTGGAGCAGATCCAAACGAGGACACTCAGGTATATATTGATAGAGTGCAGAGGACGTTAAGGATAATGAAGGCCACTACGACTGAGTCAGTTGAGCTAGCTTCCAATAGACTCTGAGATGTTGTAGTTAATTGATACGAGTCTTGGGAATTGTCCAGAGGTGAGGATACCCCTCCAGCAGTATGGCAGGAGTTTACAGAAGCTTTTCTTTGTCATTATCTGCCACTAGAGCTGAGACGGGCCAGAGTTGATAGGTTCTTGACTCTTCGGCAAGGTAACATGAGTGTTCGGGAGTACAATCTTCAGTTTGATTCATTGGCTAGGTATGCTCCCACTATTGTATCTAAGATGGAGGATCAGGTTCACCGATTTGTAATGGGATTAGAGCCTCACTTGCTTAACGATTGTATGTCAGTCTCATTTCAGCCAGACATGGAAATTTCTCGTATTCAAACATACGCTCAGGGTGTAGAGGAGCATAAGCAGAAACAGAGGGTCGATCGTGAGCATGATAGGGCCCAGAATAAGAGAGCAAGGTCTTTGGGTCCTTATGGTGAGTTTCGAGGTGGTCAGAGGCAACAGTACCCGAGGTATCTAGCCCAGCCATCGGCTACCGCGCCCCCTCAGTTTGGCGGTAAGAGATTTGATCGTTCCACATATTCAAGGTCTGCTTTAGAATTTAAGGCCTCAGGTTCTCAATTTTTGTATAGGGGTGAGTCAAGTCAGATGAGGCCGCCCTTGCCACGATGTGCTCAATATGGTAAGCAGCATACTGGGCAGTGCCGTATGGGATTAGGTATTTGTTGTACTTGTAGTTATCCGGGACACGTTATGAGCGATTGTCCGATGAGAGGTGATGCAAGCGTAGGTCAGCCAGCGAGATCTGTAGCTGGTTCGTCATCATCAGTACGCCCCTAGGCAAGGTCCATAAGCACCAATGATTCGTGGTAGAGGCAAAGGCGGAGCATCTAGCTCGAGCAGTCCTCAGAACCGTATTTATGCGTTGATAGGATGACAGGACCAGGAGTCATCGCTTGATGTATTTACAGGTATATTATCAGTCTCCTTATATGATGTATATGCACTGATTGACCCAGGTTCTACCTTATAATACGTTACTCCACTGGTTGCTAGTAAGTTTGAAATAAAACCTGAGTTGGTTAAACCTTTTGAGGTGTCTTCACCTATTGGGGACTCAGTGATAGCTAAGCAAGTATATAGGGGTTGTATAATAGTAGTTCATGATCGATCTACCGTATCAGACTTAATCGAGTTAGATATGGTATAATTTGATGTTATAATGGGTATGGATTGGTTGGCTTCTTGTCATGCCAACGTTGATTGTAGATAAAAGATTATCCGATTTTTATTTCCAAGGGAGCCTGTTTTGGAGTGGAAAGGTAATACAGCATCGCCGAGAGGTAGATTTATTTCCTATCTCAAGGCAAGGAAGATGATCATTAAGGGCTGTATTTATCACTTAGTTTGGGTTCAGGATATGGAAGTAGAGTCACCAACCATTCAGTCCATCCGTGTGGTTAGTGAGTTTCCCGATGAGCTTCCGGGTCTTCCACCAGAGAGAGAAATTGAGTTTTCCATTGACCTACTACCAGATACTCATCCAATATCTATAGAATAGTCCCCGCAGAGCTGAAAGAGTTAAAGGAACAGCTAAGGGACTTGCTTGAAAAAGGCTTTATCAGACCTAGTACATCACCGTGGGGAGCACCTGTGTTATTTGTGAGAAAGAAAGATGGTTCCTTACGAATGCGTATTGATTATATACAGTTGAATAAGGTGAAGATTAAGAATAATTAGTACTCGCTCCCAAGGAATGACGATTTATTTGATCAGTTGCAAGGTGCCAAGTGATTTTCAATGATAGACTTGAGGTCCGGGTACCATCAGGTAAGGGTTAAGGATGAAGATATTCCGAAGACAACATTCAGGATCAGATACGGGCACTTTGAGTTTCGTGTTATGTCGTTCGGTTTGACCAATGCCCCAGCAGTATTTATGGATTTGATGAACCGCGTGTTCAGGCCCTTTTTAGTTCTATTCGTAATTGTATTTATCGATGATATATTGGTGTATTCTCGTTCAGAGGCTGAACATACAGATCATTTGCGTACTGTGCTCAGAACTCTACAAAAAGGGAAGTTGTATGCAAAATTCTCTAAATGTGAATTCTGGTTGAACTATGTAGCTTTCCTTGGGCATATCATTTCGGGTGATGGCATCCGGGTGGATACACAAAGATTGAGGCAATAAAGACTTGGCCTAGACCCACAACACCGATAGAGGTTCGTAGCTTTCTTGGTTTGGCAGGTTATTACAGGAGATTTTTAGAGGGATTTTCTTCCCTTTCAGCACCTTTGACAGAGTTTACTCAGAAGGGAGCAAAGTTTCAATAGACTGATGCTTGCGAACGGAGTTATCAGGCATTAAAGGACAGATTAACGTCAGCACCAGTTCTAATGCTCCTAGAAGGGACCGATGATTATGTGATCTATTGTGATGCTTCAGGCGTTGGGTTGGGTTGTGTGCTGATGCAGCATGGTAAGGTTGTGGCTTATGCTTCTAGACAACTAAGAAAGAACGAGAAGAACTACCCGACCCACGATTTAGAGTTAGCCGTGGTGATTTATGCACTAAAGATGTGGAGGCACTACTTGTAAGACATTCATGTTGATATCTATACAGATCATAAGAGCCTCCAGTATATCTTCAAGCAAAAGGAATTGAATTTACGTCAAAGGAGATGGCTGGAGCTACTTAAAGATTATGACGTTGATATTTTATACCATCCGAGGAAGGCAAACGTAGTAGCCGACGCCCTCAGCCGTAGATCTATGGGTAGCCTGTCATATTTACAGCCAGAAAAGAGGGGAATAGCCCATGAGGTTCATCAGCTAGCTAGTCTTGGAGTTCGGTTACTGGACTCAGGTGATATTGGAATTACTATCCAGGATACGACAACATCCTCTTTAGTAACTGAAGTAAAGGAACTCCAGTACGAGAATATTAGTTCATTATAGGGATACCACCCTTCAAAAAAAGAAGACACCGTTTGAAATTACAGAAGATGAGGTCCTCAGATATCGAGGGGGATTATGTGTGCCTAATGTTACAGGGCTGCGTCGGCAGGTTATGGGAGAAACTCACTGTTCTTGTTATTCTATCCATCTAGAAGCGACAAAAATGTATTATGATATCAGGGAAATGTATTGGTGGGACGGAATGAAAAAAGATATAGCGGAGTTTGTTGCTCGGTGTCCTAACTATCAGCAAGTTAAGATTGAGCATTAGAAACCCGGTGGGTTATTGTAGGCTATGGAGATTCCGACTTGGAAATGGGATGTAATCAATATGGATTTCATCGTAGGCTTACCTCGTACCCAGCGTAAGTTCGACTCAATATGTGTGATTATTGATAGGCTTACAAAGTCAGCCCATTCTTTGCCTGTTAGGACTACATATTTCGCAGAGGATTATGCAAGGCTTTATATTAAGGAGATAATACGACTGCATGGTGTCCCTATATCAATTATCTCGGATAGAAGGGCTCAATTTATAGCTAACTTCTGGAGGTCCTTCCAAAAAGGATTGGGGACTCAAGTAAGTCTTAGTATAACATTTTATCCCCAGACAGATGGACAGGCTGAGCGTACTATTCAGACACTGGAGGATATGTTACGAGCTTGTGTAATAGACTTCAAAGGTAGCTGGGATGATCATCTGCCGCTTATTGAGTTCACATATAGTAATAGCTACCGTTCCAGTATTCAGATGGCTCCATACGAAGCTCTTTACAAACGGAAATGTAGGTCGCCTATAGGGTGGTTTGATGTTGGAGAATCTGGATTAGATGGGCCAGACCTAGTTCAGCAAGCCATAGAAAAAGTAAAGCTGATCCGGGATCGACTGTTGACAGCTCAGAGTCGTCAGAAGTCATATTCTGACGTGCGGCGACGAGATTTAGAGTTTGGGGTTGATGTCTGGGTATTCTTAAAGGTGTCACCTATGAAGGGTGTGATGAGATTTGGCAAGAAAGGCAAACTTAGCCCACATTATATTGGGCCTTATAGGATCATTCGGAGAGTGGGACAAGTAGCTTATGAGTTAGAATTGCCCTTGGAATTGGAGTCTGTCCATCTGGTCACGTATCTATGTTACGGAAGTGCATTGGCGATCCTACCTAAGTGGTGCCCACGGATGATGTACAGATTACAGAGGATTTGTCATACGAGGAAATTCCGCTTGCTGTCCTAGACCGACAAATCCGCAAGCTACGGAATAAGGAGGTAGCCTCCGTGAAAGTACTTTGGAAAAATAATAATGTGGAAGAAATAGACATGAAGTCAAGATATCCCTACTTATTTCCTCCTCCAGAGAAGGATCCGACTGAGACGTCATAACCATAAGGTACATGTATAAATTCTTGTATTGGTTATTGTCGTTGGTCGTGTGAGGCCATTGTCGTTATTGATGATTGTGGTCCTGTGTGACGTTGGATTATTAAGATTCTACAGGGAGAGTTGGTAGTAATGGTGTTACAAAGGCGACCCTGGCAAAGTTATATCGATCCTGGGGAGTCGAACATTCGAGGACGAATGTTCCTAAGGGGGGAAGGATGTTACATCTCGCGTTTTCGTACGATAAAAGTTTCGTCTTCAGTTAATTGACATAGACTCGGGATGATATTATCTTGAGGTTAACGTATTTACGCTATTTATAACAAGCGATAAATAAGTGTCATGAAGGATAAAGGGTACACGAATTAAAAAAACGAGTTTTATTGAAAGTGCCAATTTGAGATAAAATACGGGTCGAGCGATACTAACCGATGTTTATGGACTAGTACCATACAACGTACCATATGGCCATGATAATATGATGTATAAAATATATTAAAAATAAGTAAAATTTTAAGTAATTTGAGATAATTTTTAATTATGCGAGTAATTGGTTAATTATCGAATAACAGAACATTACCTAGTTAATTATTAAAAACATGAGATAAGATTAACGTGGCAGAAGGCCACAAATTAGGGAATGACTCTTAAGTCATTCCATGTATAAGTGTCTTAACTCGGGACAATTAGAATACTAAAGTAAGATTTAATATCAAAATCTTGTCCACTCCATTTGGACAAAAGAAGAACCAAAAACGTTAAAAATTCTAAAGCAAGAGACATGTTCCATTCTTCCTAGTTCAAGATACTTCAGAGAACAAAAGCCTAATTCATTTTCAAAGAAACAGAAGCTTAATTTCGTTCAACATATTCAAGGAATAGAAGCGTAGTTCCAACAAAATCTTGCGGTTACAAAATAATATGGTGCAATCTTTAAGAATATTATACGGAGTTTTCCTACTCCAGGTATGTTAAGGCCATCACTTTTTTCTTTTTGGCATGCTCTAAGTTATACAGAAGAAACGAGCAAACGCACAGTTTTCATAAACGACTAGGGGTCTCTTTGTTATTGATTCCCCATGTAACATATTGTTATATCTTCTGTTTATGGGTCTCAAATAATACGCAGTTGATAAAGTATATCCGAAAAGAATATTGAGATTTTAAACATGTTTTCATGTGTTTTATTTTATTTATGCATGTACATTGACCCATGACCAGACGGTGTTATATACGCGTATTTATATGTATATATTTATGTATATGGGATATGGAAAAAAGGTTACGGCGTTATATACGCACCACCACCTGATCAGTTGGTATATGTTGATGATGTTGCCCACAGCGGCCGAGACGATATGATGGGATGCCCTCAGTGGCTTGATGATATTATGTACACCCATACCTATGCATGACACAACATTTATGCGCACATGCATGACATTATAAATGTTTTAGAAAAAACAAAGTTATTCAGATTCACAGATGAATTTCTTTATTCCATGTTTCATCTATGTCTTTTACGTACTGATTTTCATCCCTTACATACTCAGTACATTTTTCGTACTGACGCCCTATTTCACGGGGCCTGCGTTTCATGCCCGCAGGTGCAGGTAGGCAAGCTGACGGTCCCCCTTCTTAGGATCCTTGATCAGCGAGAGTTGGCGTGCTCCACTTGATTTGGAGCTGCTTTTGATTTTGGTACGATATATATATATATATATATATATATATATATATATATATGTGTGTGTGTGTGTGTGTGTGTGTGTGTGTGTGTGTGTGTGTATGTATGGGTATGACGTGATCCAGTCCCATCTTTGTACAATTATGATTCTATTAGAGGTCTGTAGATAGTATGTCTAGTTGGATAGTATGTGGCATTGCCGGCTTCCAGTTTTGAGATACTTAGTTGTCTATAGCAGCCTTGTCGGCTCGCCCTACGTATGTTTCACGTATATGTACATATGCCTTTTGGGCAGGTTTCCTTCATGTATATTATTCTCATAATTCAACAGATGTTATTCAGGTTTATATCTTAGGATTCAAGCACCCGTCGCGGCCCATCGGTTTGGGTCGTGACATCAACAAAGGGAGATCTCTCAGTCATTGGCACTTTTTCTTATTCTCCTTCCATATTCTTATGATTATGGTGCAAACCTATAACAGATGTTAGCTTATCATTTATAGTTGATGTACGTTAATCATCTTAAGAAATATTATATGAGCTCGCTCCTTTTCGGTTTTTATACTCAGCATGCCTTGATCTAGTGTTAATTATGTTTCGCTAAGATTTACCTTTTATCTCCCTATTAATTAGTTTAACTAAAGAGTTTAGTACTTTTTTAGTCAAGCAATTTGGCACCGTCTGTGGGGATTTCTTAGCCAAATTCTTTAGTTTCCTCTAGATCTAGAACCATCGAAATATCACTACCAGGATGCCATGGCCTCACCATCTTGGCACTAACACCAACTCGAAGGAGTGGTAGCTAAGCCTTCAAAATGACCGCACCAATCTAGATTAGGTTGCTACGTAAAATAGAAGTTATAACCAATGTCTATGAGGAACCCACGTCTCATCTGTAATGATGGGTTTGGCTCGACATATGCACATTTAAAATAGGATCACGAATGTCTAGCATGACCACAACCCCATTTGACGTATCTACATTATTTATTGACCCATGTTTCCACCCCTTGGGAAGGGACGACGACCTGTTGTGCGATCTTTCAAAAGAGCGGGCACACCCTGCCCTATTTTTACATTCCCCCATACAATGGATGGTCTATAAACGAAGTGTGACATGTTTCCTTTGTTGTTTGTGCAAATCGGACGAGATCGGACCGGGACTCGATTTCAACATTTTAGTGAATGAGGTGGGCTCAACCCGTGAGAGGCCCAGACGTTGTTAACGACAAAGCTGAACACGGTCTCCAAATCTAAAACTACCATTCGAGCACCAGGCGGAGTGAGCAACCCTACAACGTCGCTCCTTCTTTCACTGACCTGTTGGGTCGAGGTAACATAAAATTTCATTTTGGTTTATCTTCACTCTTTTATTGGTTCAAACAGGAATGCGAGCACTCGCATGGGTCGGCGAGCGAGGGACCAACGCCTCCAAAACACCCCCGAGATGGTTCCGCAGCATATCGCCCCACAAGTAATGACCGAGCAAAGCCCCCAAACCGCAGCATATCACGAATAATAAAAATGGCTCAGTACAGAACAACTATCAAAAAAATAAACTCTCCAATGAAAGAGAAGTTAAGCAAACTTGGACTTACCCAAGGAACGCACAGTATTCTCCAATGAAAGCAAATAAGCAAACTGGGACTCACCCAGGGAGTGCACAATATTCTCCAATGAAAGCAAAATTAAGTAAACTGGGACTCACCTAGGGAGCGCACAGTATTCTCCAATGAAAGCAAAATTAAGCAAACTGGGACTCACCCAGAAAGCGCTTAGTATTCTCCAATAACAACGAAGTTAAGTAAATTGGGAATCACCCAGGGGACGCCCGATATTCTCCAGTAAAAACAAAGCCGAGCACATCGGGGCTCGCCCCGATGCACGCATAAACAGTACAACGACGTGTAAAGTCCTCCAAAAAATACACATAACAATGACATAATGGGTTAACATGTCGACCTTTTGCTCGAAATAACACCCCTACGACCAACGGCCCTCGCCAAAAGAAGAATTCGACTTCGCTCAAATTATAATGGGTTAACATTTCGACTTTTGCTCGAAATAACACCCCTACGGTCAACGGCCATCGCCAAAAGAAGAATTCGACTTCGATAGAATTATAGCGGGTTAACATTTCGACCTTTGCTCGAAATAACACCTCTATGGCCAACGGCCCTCGCCAAAAGAAAAATTCGACTTCGCTCAAATTATGACGGGTTAACATTTCGACCTTTGCGCGAAATAACACCCCTACGGCCAACGGCCATCTCCAAAAGAAGAATTTGATTTCGCTCGAATCATGACGGGTTAACATTCCGATCTCGCTCCAAATAACACCCTTACAGTCACTGGCCATCGTCGAACCAAATAGGACACAATTCGATCTTGCTCGAATTAACACCTTTACGGCCATCGGCCATTGTCAAAACAGGTAGGTTACGGTCCGACCTCTTTCAGAACAACACCTTCACAGCCGCCGGCCATAGTCAAATAAAGTAAGTTCGAAATCGTTCGAATATAAGTGAGGAATCGACTTCGCCCAAAATGGCGACTCTAAATTCAAACTCGTTCAGATAGTCAGAAATGGACCTCGATCCAAACGACCATTCCAAGTTCGACCCCGCTCGAGTACACAAAAAATTTGACTTCGCCCAAGTCGTCAAGTCTGAACTTAATCCCACTCGAGTGTTCAAGTCTAAAATGACTTCATCCAAAAGCGATAAATCGGAAGTCAACCTTGCCCGGATGTACAGGTCCGAAACGACTTCATTCAGACTCACGCGACAAGACCCTACTCGATCCGGTTAAGGTCGGATTCCCAAATCGAAAGATCAGGGACTCGTCACAAAAAAAAATCC
Source organism: Nicotiana attenuata (assembly GCF_001879085.1). Taxonomy (NCBI): domain Eukaryota; kingdom Viridiplantae; phylum Streptophyta; class Magnoliopsida; order Solanales; family Solanaceae; genus Nicotiana; species Nicotiana attenuata. The sequence goes on from NW_017673249.1 coordinate 129,129, forward strand.
GAAGGTCTACGCTAAAACAAAAAGATATGAGACAAGCAAGGGGAAGGGAAGGAAAGTCAAAAGATATACAAAGGCGAAACAGATGTTTTATTTATATATACGTGTGCAATAGCGACACCCTACAAAAGGCCAAAACATACCCAAAAAAGAAGACGGAAAAAAAAGTACAAAAGCAGCAGCAACTTTTCACTCGGCATCATCACCGTCGTCCTCCCCATCATTGTCCTCAGGCAACCAGTGCCTGACATCAGCATCTTCACCAGCCTCCGGTGTCGCAGGGTCATAGCAGCAATTGACACGAGCCTCGCGCGCCTTGGCCTAAGCTTCTTCAAAGGCGGTCTCAGCAGCATTGCCCGCCTCCCACAAACCCTTGTATATGTCTCGTTGGGCCTCGGCATGGACCCAAAGCTCATGCAAGTGACGAGGAACGGCGACAGAGGCAGATTCAACTTGAGCCAACAACTACGCCATCTCAACCTCGAGCTCCACGACCCATCCCCTAAGCTCGAAGCCTCCGATCAATCTCGCCAATGCGCTTCTCGAGCCGCGCCTCCCTCAGTGTGGGCGTTGCCCTCTCAGATTCCTGCTCATATGAAGGACGCAAATAGTGTCCTCTAATGCCGCCGCTCTTACCAAAGCCGACGATCGAGCATTCTCGGTATTCTCCAACTTGGCTGCTTTCCTCTCCAGCTCGGCTAAGTTGCCCATCCATTCTGCACTCAAAGCTTCAAGAGCTGCATTGTGATCAAGCTCGGCTTGCAATGACAGCACCTTCGCCTGAAGATACTCGCACTCTGCAGCTACCCCCTTCCCCAACTCAAGCTCCTCGTCCTTGGCATGGAGCAACTCCTCGAGCTCACTACATTTGTGAATGGACTGCATCATCTCCTGGTCCTTTTTCTCCAACTCCTCTCCAAGGGATTGGGCGCCAATACCCACCCTGAGCCGCTCATGCATCTCACGGCATTTTTTGCGATACCGCTAATACTTTTCGAGCACCATCAGAAAAATCTTGGCCCAAGTCTCGGCCCTGCGGGCGCTCTCGATCTCCAGCATGTAAGACTGAAAACAGAAAAAAAGTCGATAAAGACCAAAGTCGCAAAAAAAGGGGGGGGGGAGAAAAAACAAACAAGGAAAAGAAACTTACCCTCAGGCCCATCGCGGCCACACCACGCGATAATTCGGCGTCGTTGATGTCCTGAAGAGATCCGCTTTCTGCGGCAGAGTATAGAAGGTCAAACTGCGGCACAAAATCCACCGTGTCTCGCAGGAGATTGAGGTCGGATGGAATTTCAAGTATTCGGGAAGGACCTCCCACTCTTACCATAGTTCGGGTAAAGCCCTCCTCGAACATCCTAACGTCATCAGGATCGAGGTCAGAGTCAGACTCATAATCGTCAACCACGACGCCTTTTCCCCTCTCTACGGCCAAAGGTGCGGTTCGGCCGGGATAACGAAGGGCCGCCCAAGACAGCAATGGCAGCCTCGGGACTCTGTCTCTCCACCACATTAGCTTGTTAACTGCTTACAACGGGTGTAGCCTCTGCGGCCAGGTCGGCACCACCATCAATTATGGGCACCACCAAGGGAAGGTCGCCCCTCGAAGGTGTTTCGGCCTGAGGAGCCACTTCTAAAACCACTCGTCATCTCTTTGATGGGGCCTCTACACTATCAACACAAGAAGATTCGCCCGTTGAGCGGACGGTGGAAACCGGAGTCTCAGGTTGAGGGCTCTCCTCCACGCACACGGCTCCAGCCGTAGGCGTATATTGGTTAGTAGTCCTCAATGCAGGCCGGGTAGTGGTCCTCGAAGCAGGACGGGTAGGAGGCGCCGATTGACGAAACACGAGCGGAGGAGCCCTCGTCATTCGTACCCTCCCTGTCAACAAAGAAAGACAATCATATAATGACGAGATCAAACCATAAGGCAAAAGAAAAAGAACTGCACCGTCCCGACTCACCAATAAGAGGCTTACGCCCATATCCCTCGTAGAAGGACGTCCACTCACGAAACCCCATCATATGGGGAAGAATTGCGTTAACCCACTCGTGGATGTCATCAACCGGCGGGGGAGGCAATCTCTCGGATGCAAAAACAAAAACCAAGTCCTTAGCAATATCACCTAGATAAGAACGACCGACGACCACCTTGAGGGGAATCAAAAAATAAACAAAGGAAAACTTACGAGCGAAGTTCCACGTCTTAGGGAACCCTGCCAAGTTCGCCACAAGGTGCTTTGTCCGCACATAAAAATAACTTTCCCAGAAGCTGCGATTAGCCTTATCATCCATCTTCACCACCAAACTCTTGGTTCCTCGATGGCGCATGTGGATCATCGTGCCCCGAATAAATTCAGGGGAAAAAATATGAAGCATGTTCCCCAAAGTAATCCCACGTCCGGCGAGCTCCGGATACTTGATGAGCATGATGAAAAGCTTGTATGCGTACGGCGAGAGCTGAGCCGGGCACGTTCGTCGAAGAGGCAAAAGTCTACCACTAGAGGGGGGAGAGGAAGCGTGTATCCTGTAACAAAAGGATACGCATAAAATGCGCAGTACCCCGGACGGTGCAAATGTACGATGTCCGTCCCCGTCGCCGGTACCATTTTGATATGGTTTGGAATTCCCCACCTAGCCTTGAGTGTCGTAATCGCCGCTTCGTCTATGGTGGAAGGGACAGGTTCCGATTCGTCGCCGGTAGGGGTGTTAAAGTCAGTCCATCATTTCCCTGGACGGGGTAGAATCTCAGCCACTAACGAAAATCCCCTGTCTTCTTCCACCTCCATTCCCTCTCCAAGAAGGGCTACTTCGTTTTCCGGCACCGGAGCTTCGACGAATCTATCAGTCTGTGAAGAAGTAACGGCCATTTGTCTAAGTTTGATCGAAATGAACAAGAGTGATAAAGGAATAAAAGAAGATGGTCACGTCGAATTCTGACAAAAGCAAAAGTATGAAACACTGTAGAAGATGGAATAAGATGAAAAATTTCTCAGGTAAATCGAAAAGCGTAACACTTGAATGGTGGGTTCCCCTATTTATAGAAACACAAATGTCCTGAGCGGAAAACCCAAGACCCGCCAATCAAAAGGCTGAAAGGGCACGGGAAACGATACAGTGCATGGGAAACGTGCGTCATAATGACGCATAACGGGCATTCATGGTATCCTAAATCGATGTGATGATCCATCTCTGAACTGACGTAATGGTCCGGTAAAGTCCTTAAAGCATCACGTCGCCGCCTCGCCATAAGGACCGGTTCATCGCATAATGTTAATATTTATCCTTTTGGATCCGCATGGTCCGCCCATTGAGCTTGCCAAAAGATGACCCCAATGGACGGAGGGACTAACTGTATGGATCAAAATCTGACCAGACGATTGTCATTAAAGGGAGCGGTAAGAGGTCGACCTAACCATGGTCTTGCCCACCAGGCGTAATGGCGAGGAGTATCACAGTCACTTCTGCGATCAAGCCGTCAGAAAGCTTATATCGCACAATAAGTACAATGTTAGGGAAGCTAATTAAGGCGACAGTCATGAGAAAATACGTCGGTCAAAGACCTGTGAGCACGGGATTTTTGCCCTAAGCAATAATTCTCAAAATTTCAAACAAAACAATTTCTTTAGTATTTTGTAATTTTCCGTGAATTTGGTGGCATTTTTTGATAATTGTTGCATTTTTATTCATGCATTTTAATTCATATGAAAACACAAAAATATGCATTTTTGCATTTAGGATTTAATTTCACAATTTTAGTATTAATTAGTTTTAGAACAAAATTTAAAGAAAATTGCGAAAAATAGTTTCTTTGCGCTTTTAATTGTTAATTGTTGCACTTATCTTTAAATAAAGTTTTAAATAATTTTAGGAGTTAAATAGTTAGGTTTTTTTTAGCATTTTATAAAATCAGAAAATAAATAAATACAAAAATACAAAAATAAAATAAAAGCAAGTCAATAAAAATATAAGAAAGCAATTAAAAGAATAAAGAAAATGGCTACCAAGAATTGGGCCAGATCACCCAGCCCAATTTATTAAACCCAAACCCTTCCAGAATTAGCCCAAACCCACCCCCAACAAACCGGTCCAATCCCGTTATATCCCAAAAACGACGTCGTTTTGGTCTATTAAATCTGGACCGTCGAGGTTACAAGATCGGACGGTTGGGAAGCCTGGGTCACTTAATATTTAAGTGTCCAAACGCACCCCCCTACCCCCCTCGTCTCCCGTCTCTCACCCCCAACCTTAGAGATTCTCAGACCACCACCCTTCGCCGCTGTCCGCCGCCGGAAATCGCCTACGGCGGCGGCGGAGTTCCAACCGCCTCCAAATTAACACCCTTGAATCCTTTTCCCCTCCTCTTTCCATATCTGGCCTTAGATTTACTCAAAACACCGTCGAACTGCTCGAATATTGGATCAAAAAAGCTCCGGCCAGGATGCAAGGTCATCCAAATCCAACCAAATGAACACCCTAGGACCGCCCTGTTCTCCTCTTTCAAACCCCCCAAACCCTGTCCTTCGAATCCAACCAGAAATGCTCGAATATTGATTTGAAGTTTTCCGGCCATGATGACACTCCGTCCAAACCACGCCAAATTAGCACCAAATCATCCTCGTCCTTCCCTCATCCTATATCCGTCCTCCTTTCCTTTCGAATATCGACCAAGTTTCCCAAATTTTGAATCTAAGAATTGGATTGAGGATTGATTCGGAACTCGAGCATGCAAGGCCTTCCTCTGGTTTCCTTGGTCCTAAGCCTGCCCCAGGTTAATGCTTTTATCAGTGCCTGGACAAAGAAAGGGGTTTTACATTGTAGCGGAGGGTTAAATTAGAAGTTCAACTTTGAATCCGAGTCGGGGGGTAAGCTTTTTTTTGCTTCATCTTCTTTTCTCTCTTCATCGTATACTTGGCCTTTTGCTTCATCTCTTCTTTTTTGTTTGTGTAATCAAACTGTTATTCGAACAAGGTTGCAAATTAAATTGAGTTTGTCACTCTGCTATATTGTTTGTTCATAGTTTGCGTTCAAATCCTGATTTCTTTACATTTCAATTACCTTTATGATTGTATGATTTAGAGTATTAGGTTTTGACTAATCTTGTTAATACTGTCCTGCCTCGATCTTTTCTAGTTTGATTTTGTGTTGATTCATGAGCACTTTTGATAATCTGATCTAGTTTCAATTGTCTAATTACCGGTTCACTGATTCTTAAGTTTAATTGCTTGATTGTTTAACTAGTTTAATTTTTAGGATTTTTCTGGTTATAGTTGAATAGGATAGGATATTGTTTAACCACGGTTAGTTTTTGACCAGTTACTAGGGTAAAAGGGGAATGGTCTGGTTTAGCTCAGTAATTCCAAGAGGGTTCAAAGGGTAGTTTAGGCATAAAAAAGGGTAGTTTCATTAAGATTGGTAAAATCAAAACCAAGGCAAGGATAGAACAGGAATTGTAATGGGTATAGACCCTTCTAGAGTGGGCTTTAGTATAGATTTTAATAAAATAGGTATAGTTACTTTTGTAACAAGTCAAGAAACAAGGGGTAGAAAATATAATTAAGATAGGGACTAATGGGTAAAGTGAAAATCTGAAATTGGACCCTAAGTTTGCCTATAAATAGGCATTCACTTGCCTTGTACAGGAGGTCTTCTTTTTTGGAGTTCAAAAATCCTCCCCAAAAATTTCCTCTCCAATGTCAAACCTGATCTGAAACGCAAATTTTCAAAAATCCAAAAACAATAGAAATCTAATAGAAAAATCCCAAAAAAAAAATCACTGTTATATTAGTGTTACTTAGGTCGTTTTCAGATTCGATCATTGAATTCAATTCTCTAGCTTGTACAGGATGAAAGCTACTTAAATTGCCTTGTGTTTTGTTCAATATTTGAGGATTGAAGACAGTTTAAGGCATCTAGGCAGGGGATTTGGGAGAGTCGAGTCAACTATGATCTTAGTTCGAGTGTCTGCTTTCCTGTGTTCATTTCTGGGTATTCGAATTGGTTTTGGGTTGCTTCAGTGATAAAAATTGTGGTTGTGTTTGATCTGTCGCTGGAGTTTCAAATCTGTTCCTGACTTTGCTGTGTCGACTGATTTAATACTGAATTTTGAACTTATTCCCGGGTTGCTGCTAAAAACTGTTACTGCTGCTGATCTTCCTTCTTTCTTATTGATCACTGACTCCCAGGTACACGCATGAATTGACTCTGCTGTAACTTTGAGCTGAAATGGAATACAATTACTCTCTTACTTGATCCTGAAATATGTTGCCTGGACTGTGGGTGTTGGTAGTTAAATAGGCATTAAGTTTAATTGCACAGCATAGCCTGGAATCGATTTGTATGTGTATAAATCTGGACTGTATAATTAGGACTGGATCAGACTGTTTTCGATACTGTTGAGACATTTGGAATTGATTATAGTTCATGGTCTCAATATCTGAATATTGCATATAAAGGTTAGAACTAAAAGTCTTGAATATGAGCCTATTTCTGCAGCCCGTTGTATTAATTCGAATAGGCCTGTTATTTTAGGAAATGGAACAGAATGATCATTTGGTGAGCAAGTAGCTGGAACAATCATGTGTTAGTTTCAATAATAATTCCCAGATGGTGGCTATAATTTAAATGAGGCTCATATTGATGTTTGGATTAAGGTGTTTGCATGGAAAGTATTGAAATGTGTTTTAGAATCGGAAATTGTTTAATTCCTTTGAGGCAAAATAACATGTATTGTAAAATCAAACGCGAGGACTACTTCCTTGTGTTGTTGCGTGGTATCGAACCAGAAAATTCATTTCTGTTTGAAGCTGGCCTGCGTTAAAAATGGGCTCTCTCATGAGCCCACTTGGATTGATATTAATTCGGAACTCAAAGTAGTCTTACGCCTGTGGACCACTGTGCCCCATACTGGACCCAATGTTGATTTCACGTCGCTGGGCCTGGCTTCACATGGAGCCCGATTTCTTCAGGTGTTAAATCTGCAACCATGTTTAATCACATCAGGTTTATTAGTTGAACCCTCGGTCCATTTGTGCTAGACTGATCCCTTGCTCGAAATAAGTAACTCTCCTCGTGTGAATCATTAGTCAGTCGAAGGGAGGCCTTTAATCACATTTAGTTCTAGTGGGTTAAGCCCATTAACTAGATTGAAGTGAGCCTTAATTAGATAACTCGTAGTGCGCGACCCTCATGAATTAGTTTAAGACCGTTAAGCTAGAACAAATTGAGGCGCGCCAAGCCCGATAAAATCTCAGATGCTTGGCCCCGTTCAAATACTTCTTTTAAAACAATTAGAATCCGAGGCGTGCCATTTAGCAAAATTTCATGGCCCTCGCAAAGCTAAGACGCGTGGTTGCTCTAGGCGCGTATTTTAGTAATATTACTTTCTTAAACACGGGTGCACATTTATGTGACCCAAATCTAAATCTCAGCGGAGTCGAAATGCGTCAAAAGCCACGGGTGCACTGGTGTAACGTGGTTCGAGATACATTTTCACGACGTTGCAATTCTTGTTAAAAGATATAAAGTAAAAGTGGTTAAAATAAAGGGCACATAGGTTAGAATATGTTTTAAAATCAGATAAAAGCAAATACCGCAGTTGAGCGACCGTGCTAGAACCACGGAATCCGGGAATGCCTAATACCTTCTCCCGGGTTAACAGAATTCCTTACTCGGAGTTCTGGTTCGCGGACTGTTAACAGAGTCATAATTTCCTCGGATCGGGATTCAACCGGTGACTTGGGACACCATTAATCTCCCAAGTGGCGACTCTGAATTTTAATAAAATAATCCCGTTTCGATTGTCACTTCAAGTTGGAAATAACTCCCTTTATTATACCCTTCCGGGGGTGTAGCGAAAAGGAGGTGTGACAGCTCTGGCGACTCTGCTGGGGATAAGAACCCAGAACTTTGGTTCAGGGTTCAGAATTCGAGCTTAGATATATTGTTGTATTTGGCTTTATCTGATTTTCCTACATGTTTCATGCTAAATGTGCAAGATGTTGCTTCTTACCGCTTTGATATTATCTGGAATTGCGTATAAACTGTGCCGAAACCCTTCTCTTCTCACCTCCGGGGATGTGCTTACTGGTTGAGACTCCCTATTCTGTTAGTGTCAATACCCTGAAATAAGAAAGAGGCCGGACAGGTTACTAAGCCGGATGGCCTTTTGGTTCCCGGTACGTAGCCCCCTCCTCGACTCGAGTTGTCCGCTCGGGTACACAGTCTAGAACACATACCCAGGTTTTGAACCTAGAAGAACTTGACTTCATGCGGGATCCCTAGTAGGACGTTTATCTGCATCACGTGCATTTTGACTTAGGGGACTCAACACAGGGGTTGGGTCCGTCTAGGACAGGTGTACCCGGAATAATGGACCATCCTGCTGCATCCTACTTGTGCATTTATCTGTTTTGGACTCGCATGCTGACCGGCTTTGAATATCTGGGACATATGGAAAAAAAAGAGAGAAAAAGAGAAATAGCAGTGTAGAGAGTTAATTACCAATATTAGAAAACCAATGTCCAAGTAGTGCCGAAATGCTGCTGAATTTTTGAAAATGGAAAAAGAGAAGAAAGTCCTTTTTAGTTTGCCAATGGAAAAGAAAAACAAAAAGAGTTTTATTTTCACATTAGTTTATTTTATTTACCATTGACAAGGACAATATAAAAACAAAAAGAATCTTGCTTTCAGAAATAGTGTATTTGCCAACAAAAATAAAAGAGCCTTGTTTTCGAAAATAGTTAAGTTTTATTTGCCCGAACTACGCTGGTTTGATTCTCACCGGACGTGAGATACGTAGGCAACCCTCATCGGGTCCAACCCCCCCTTTTAAAAAAAAATAGCCAAAAATACCAAAATTTTTAATTTCGTTATGAATAAGTCGGGTGATGCCATTCTTGTCAAAAATAAGCCAAATGTCCCCAAAAGGGCGCCGGAAGGCTGTTTTTGCAAGAACAGCCACCTTGAGTCATCTTCTAAACGGTTAGCAGGCACAACCTTAAAATCTTCCTTATGAAGTGCTGAAAGGCCGTATCCACAATACCGGCTGTTTGTTTAAATTGGCAATTTGAACAAGGATTGTGCCATTTTTCTCTTGCCAAAATAAGTGATTAAAATCACCTTAATAAATGTGCAGGATGAGCACGACTCGAAATGAATTATTTTCAATCATGCATAAAATCCCTTTGGAGTTACGTCTGTGGTGGAACGATTTAGGCGGAGAAGGGCAAGATGCAGTCAAGAAACATTTGAAAGGGCTTACCGGTTTGCTCGATATTGTGCCTCGGGGAGATATTATTAGAGCACTGGTTACATGTTGGGACCCAGAACATAATGTGTTCCATTTTTCGGACTTTGAGCTTACCCCGACATTAGAGGAAATAGCTGGCTACATTGGAAAAGATGAGGTTCCATTGAGGCACAAATACTTGGTTGCCCCCAGAATGGTAGCCGTGCACAGATTTCTAGACTCTTTGAAGATAGTCAGAGCCGTCCATAACACAGATTTGGCAAATGGCTTTTGTACTCTAAGTTTCATATATCAGTGATACGGCCATATTGGGGGGTTCAACAGCCCAGAAAGTAAGATATGTAGTAAAGGAAACCGCCAAAAGTGGGAAGAGCATCGACGTTTCGCCTTTATGGTAGCTTTCCTGGGGCTTCTGGTATTTTCAAGGAAGGATGGGAACATTGACATAAAAATAGCCGGGGTCATCAGCACATTAATTACTCAAGCCAAAAGTACACTGGCACCTATGATATTGGCCGACATCTTCCGTGCTCTTACAGCTTGCAAGGCCGGGGAGTCTTTCTTTGAAGGGTGCAATCTATTGTTACAAATGTGGATGATCGAGCACCTGTGTCATCGCCCTCAGTTTTTTAGCTACGGGTCTCCAGACAAAACATGCATAGAAGAGTTTTACACGAGGATTAAAGGGGTTGAATTGCCAGAAGGGGTCATAGGTTGGACAACATATTTCCGGTCCCTCACTGCTAGCCAAATAAAGTGGACACTGGGATGGTTACCCATTGATGAAATCGTATACATGCCGGCAGCCCGACGCACCGTATCGAGTGTTGAGGCAGCTGGGGAGATGTCAGATAGTACCCAAGGATGATGATCTTAGTTTGCAAGTGGTTGAGATTGGCCCTGATGGCCAGTTTCCTGAAGCAATGGTCCGTCAGGTCTGGAGCGAGTGTCAGTATTTGACGGCGAACACTTGTGTTCGAGATCGAGCCAAAGGAGAAGTGTCGCCTGACTATCAGGCTTGGTATAGAAGGGACGTCGCATTCGGAAGACCGGCCAAGCGACCTCACATCCAGGAATTTGTTGAATCAGCACGAGAACAGTGGGATTGGTTAACTAAAGAAAATGAGTATAGGGCCCGCATAGGAGCATTGGAAAAACAGGTCCAAGACCTTCGATTTGAGAATAGTTTGCAAGCCGCGGCCGATGAAGGTGAGAAAAAACAATTGGCCAAAGAGAATGAGGCCTTACGGGCCCAAATCCAGAAAATGAAGTTAGAGGCCGATAATCCTGTCAGAAGTACCAAAGATGCGAAGCTTATAGCAAATCTAAGGCAAAAGGTGAACGACTACAGTTTTGACTGCAACAAGGCAGAAAAGGAATTAGCTGGGGTCCAGAAACAATTGGCTAAAAGTGCAGAAGAACGGGCCCGCATGATTAAACAGTTAAAAGGAAAATATGACAATGAGGTCACGGAATTAAAGAAAAAGGTTATTGCCACAGAAAACTATATGATCAAGCAGGCAAAAGAATTCAAAGTCGAAAGAGAACAGTGTTACATGGCATCGGCACAGTTAGAAATGGACTTGCAGCAACTCCGGGAACAAAGCCAAGCGGATGAGCGAACTTTGGAGGCCAGGGCCCAACAGATAGGGCGGTTGCTTCAAGAGAAAGGAATAATCCGAGAAAGAATCCTAACCATTGCTCATTCCATTACTAGGAAATGTCAAAAGTGCGAGAACATGACCCGTACCACCTTCTTGGCATCAGTGATGACATTTGTGAAGCAGATAATGAACGACCTAGACAGACTTCAAGGGGAACTTGCATATAGGCCCGCGGCGAGACCGAATGATGTCCCGCGGGCACCAGGAGCTTTAATGTATTCGTAATTGTCTTTGAGTCTACACTCTTTCTTCTACTAAGAAAAGTTTGTCTTTCGAGTCTGTATTTCTTTCTTGAGTTAGGTCATTTGGGTTTGTCGTTCTATTACCATAGGCAGTGGATTGAGTCTGTATTTTGTTTGAATTAGAATAAGGATGATGGAGTTTGTAGTTCTTAGAGTCTGTTAGTTGTCTTGAGTCTTTGTAATAGACAAGTTTGCTATCAATAAAATTGAAATTGCCAAAAATATCGTGCTCTTACTTTGCATTTATTTTTACGAACTACGCTTGGTCTGATTCACGCAGGGTCGTGATACGTAGGCAATCTCCATAGGGTTCGACCATTTCTAAATAATAAAAGGGAATACCAGAAAGGAATGATAACAAATAGGGGAAAAACCAAAAGATGGAGAGCAAAACAAAGTGAAAGGATAAGAGTGGGAACTAATTAGGCAAGAAAAGAAATGAAAGCTGGAATGACGCATGTGAATGAATAGAGGCATAATAGAAACGTTTGACTGCTTAGGTGCATCCATCCATCAATGTGCGATTATCTATCTGTTAATGCGCTAACCGCTAACCAAGTTGTTGTTGATGAGCTCAGATAAGTGTTTAAGCTGACTGGCATTCTGGCAACCCATCCTTTCAACACCCGTTCCAAGGACAAATCAAACATGGACAATCAGGATTTGGAAGCAAGCATTATTGACCCATCCAGAGATGAGGAGGCAGTGGACGTTAACACAATGAGGGAAGAGATGTACAAACTAAAGCAGCAAATGGCCGAAATGTACCAGGCCTGGTCGAAGGGACATCCACCACCCGTCTATCCTGCCAACCCCAATTACCTCCCACCACCAGCTCAACCCCAAGATCCTCCCACAGTGAATTCATCTCCCGCTTTCCCGACGTACCAGCAGTACTACAGAACCACCTCTCAGACACCGCCACCACCACCGCCCAAGCAAAACCCTTGTCCTCCACCGCCAACTGCTCCAATATTTGTGGCACCTCCACCTGCCACATTGCAAAGATCTTCCAGTGAGCCATTGTTTCCAACTCACGACAGCCAGTACTACCCTCCCGAGCCTACCTTCAAAGCACCTGAGCCGTATTCCTACACTCCTCGCTTTGAGCTTCCGGTGGAAGCTGATAAGCCGTTTAAGGACCCGGAACAGGAAGAGATGTTTCGAAAAGTAAAAAGCCTGGAGCAATCCTTCAGGAACATGCAAGGACTGGGTGGCCAAGTCAGTGTGGCCTACAAAGATTTGTGCTTGTTTCCCGATGTCCAGCTGCCAGCGGGGTTCAAATTGCCAAAGTTTGATTTGTATGATGGCCATGGTGATCCGGTGGCCCACCTGAGGGGATTTTGCAGCAAGATGAGGGGAGCTGGAGGAAAAGATGAGCTGTTAATGGCTTACTTTAGTCAAACTTAAGTGGAGCAGCGTTAGAATGGTATACACGACAAGATCATGCGCGGTGGTACACATGGGATGACCTGGCTCAAGCATTTGCATGTCACTTTCAGTACAACCTCGAAATTGTCCCGGACCGTCTGTCGTTGACAAAAATCGAGAAGAAGCCCGGAGAAAGCTTTAGAGAATACGGTTTCCGTTGGAGAGAACAGGCAGCAAGAGTTGATCCTCCGATGAAAGAGAATGAGATGGTTGATTATTTCCTTCAGGCTTTGGAACCAACCTACTATGGTCATCTGGTGTCTGCGGTGGGGAAAACTTTCAATGAGGTCGTAAAGATGGGAAGCATGGTGGAAGAGGGTCTCAAGTCTAACAAAATTATGAGCTATTCAGCACTCAAAGCAACTACGCAGGCTATTCAAAGCGGTACCGGAGGAGTGTTGGGAAAGAAAAAGAAAGAGGAAGTAGCAGTAGTGGAA